>NC_081568.1:23958957-24094673 GCF_022355385.1 Mustela nigripes
ATACATAAACACACACACACACACACACGTATACATATATATTTTTTTTTTCTTTCCCCCTCCTTTCTTCTCCCACCACCCTGGTTTTGGGTCTCTCCCAATTTGGTTAGTGTATATTTTTCTGGGATCATTTCTACCCTTTTAGTATTTTGTTCTCTCATTCATCTATTCTTATTTGGATAAAATGACAAGTGGAAAAATTCATCTCAAAATTTAAAAAAAAAAGGGCATTACTGATGGCTAGGGACCTAATCAATATGGACAATAGTAGGATGTCAAATCTAGAATTCAGATTGATGATTATCAAGATGTTAGCTGGAATCAAAAAAAGCATGGAATATACTAGTGAATCACTTTCTGGAAAAATAAAATCCCGTTCTGGAGAAATAAAATAACTAACATCTAACAAATTTGAAATTTAAAAAGCTATTAATGATGTGCAATAAAAAAATGAAGGCTCTTACTGCTAAGATAAATGAGGCAGAAGAGTGAATCAGTGATATTAGAAGACCAAATGATGGAGAATAAAGAAGCTAAGAAAAAGAGAGATAAACAACTATTGGACTACAAGGGGAGTATTTGAGAGATAAGTGATAGCATGAGATGAAACAATACTAGAATAATAGGGATATAAGAAGAAGAAGAAACAGTGAGAGGGGCAGAAGCTATATTAGGGCAAATTACAGTAGAGAATTTCCATAATTTGGTGAGGGGAACAAGCATCAAAATCCAGGAGGTACAGACCCACCTCAAAGTCAATAAAAATATGTTCACACCCCCTCATCTAATAGTAAAACTTACAAGTCTCATTGACAAAGAGAAAACTGTGAATGTAGCTCAGGACAAGAGCTCTCTAACATACAGTGGTAGAAATTTTAGATTGGCAGCAGACTTATCCACAGAGACCTGGCAGGCCAGAAAGGCCTGACATGATATATTCAGAGCACTAAATGAGAAAAACATGCAGCCAATAATACTATATCTAGCTAGGCTGTCACTGAAAATAGAGGAGAGATAAAAAGCTTCCAGGACAAACAAAAACTAAGAGTTTGCAAACACCAAATCAGCCCTACAGGAACTATTGAAAGGGGTCCTCCAAGCAAAGTGAGAGCCTAAAAGTAGTAGACTAGAAGGGAACAGAGACCATATACAGTAACAGTTATCTTTCAGGCAATACATTGACACTAAATTCGTATCTTTCCATGGTTACCCTGAATGTAAATGGTAAATGGGCTAAATGCCCCAATCAAAAGACACAGGGTATCAAAATAAATTAAAAAAAAAAAAAGAACCATCAATATGTTGTATAAAATAAACTCACTTTAGATCCAAAGACACCTCCAGATATAAAGTGAGGGGGTGGAAAACAATTTACCAAACTAATGGACACCAAAAGAAAGCTGGGGTGGCAATCCTTATATCAGGCCAATTAGATTTTAAGCCTAAGACTATAATAAGAGATGAGGAAGGACACTATATCATACCTAAAGTGTCTGTCCAACAAGAAGATCTAACAATTTTAAATACCTATGCCCCTAACATGGGAGCAGTGATTAAATAAACCAATTCATAACAAAATCAAAGAAACAATTCAACAATAATACAGAAATACTAGGGGACTTTAACACCCTCCTCACTGAAATGGATCATCTAAGCAAAAGATCAACAAGGAAATAAAGGCTTTAAAGGACACACTGGATCAGAGGGACATCACAGATATATTTAGAACATTCCATCCCAAAGTAACAGAATACACATTCTTCTCTAGTGCACATGGAACATTCTCCAGAATAGATCACACCCTGGGTCACAAATCAGGTCTCAACTGGTACTAAAAGACTGGGATCATTCCCTGCATATTTTCAGACCACAATGATTTGAAGCTAAAATTCAATCACAAGATAAAGTTGGAAAGAACTCAAATATATGGAGGCTAAAGAACATCCTACTAAAGAATAAATGAGTCAACCAGGAAATTAAAGAAAAATTGAAAAATTTCATGGAAACAAATGAAAATGAGAAGAAAAGTGCTCAAAATCTGTGGGACACAGCAAAGGCAGTCCTGAAAGGAGAGTATGTAGTGATACAAGCCTTTCTCAAGAAACAAAAAAAGGTTTCAAGTACTCAAAATAACCCTACACCTAAAGGAGCTGGAGAAAGAACAGCAAAGAAAGCCTAAACCCAGCAGGAGAAGAGAAATAACCAAGATCAGAGCAGAAACCAAAGAAACAGAAACCAAAAGAACAGTACTACAAATCAACAAAACTAGGAGCTTGTTCTTTGAAAAAATTAATAAGACTGATAACGCCCTGGCCACACTTATCAAAAAGAAAAGAGAAAGAACCCAAATAAATAAAATCATCAATGAAAGAGGAGAGATCACAACCAACACCAAAGAAATACAAACGATTATGAGAACTTACTATGAGCAACTATACACCAGCAAATTTGACAATTGGAAGAAATGAATGTATTTTTACAGACATATAAACTACCAAAACTGAACCAGGAAGAAATAGAAAACCTCAACAGACCCATAACCAGTAAGGAGATTGAAGCAGTCATCAAAAAATCTCTCAACAAACAAGAGCCTAGGGCCACACAGCTTCCCAGGGGAATTCTACCAAACATTTAAAGAAGAATTAATACCTATTCTCCTGAAACTGTTCCAAAAAATAGAAATGGAAAGAAAACTTCCAAACTTATTTTATGAGGCCAGCATTACCTTGATCCCAAAACCAGACAGAGACCCCACCAACAAGAATTACAGACCAATATCCTTGATGAACAGGGATGCAAAATTCTCATCAAAATACTAGTCAATAGGATCCAACAGTACATTAAAAGGATTATTCACCACAACCAAGTGGGATTTATTCCTGGGCTGCACAGTTGGTTCAACATCCACAAATCAATGTAATACAATACATTAATAAAAGAGAGAACAAGAACCATATGATACTCTCAATAGATGCTGAAAAATCATTTGACAAAGTACAGCATCTTTTCTTCATCAAAACTCTTCAAAGAATAGGGACAGAGGGTACATATTTCAATATCATCAAAGCTATCTATGAAAAACCCATAGCGAGGGGCACCTGGGTGGCTCAGTGGGTTAAAAACCCATAGCAAATATCATCCTCAATGGGGGAAAACTGAGAGCATTTCCCCTAAGGTCAGGAACATGGCAGGGATGTCCACTATCACCACTGCTATTCAACATGGTACTAGAAGTCCTAACCTTGGCAATCAGACAACAAAAAGAAATAAAAAGCATCTGAAATAGGAGAGAAGAAGTCAAACTCTGACTCTTTGCAGATGATATGATATTTATGTGGAAAACCAAAAGAATCCACTCCAAAACTGCTAGAACTCATAAAGAATTCAGTAATGTGTCAGGATATATAATCAATGCAAAGAAATCAGTTGCATTTCTATATACCAGGAGAAAGACAGAAGAAAGGGAAGTTAAGGAGTTGATCCCATTTACAATTGCAAGATACCTAGGAATAAACCTAACCAAAGAGGCAAAGAATCTGTACTCAGAAAACTATAACATACTCATTAAAGAAAAGACACAAGAAAAATGGAAAAGGGTTCCATGCTCATGGATTAGAAGAACAAATATTGTGAAAATGTCTATGCTACCTAAAGCAATCTACACATTTAATGCAATCCCTACCAAAATAATATCAATTTTTTTCAAAGAAATGGAAAAAATAATCCTAAAATTTACAAGGAACCAGAAAAGACCCTGAATAGCCAAAGGAATGTTGAAAAAGAAAACCAAAGTTGTGGCATCACAGTTCCAAACTTTAAGCTCTATTACAAAGCTATACCCATCAAGACAGTATGGTACTGGCACAAAAACAGACACACAGATCCGTGAAACAGAATAGAGAGCCCAGAAATAGACCCTCCACTCTATGGTCAACTAATCTTCAACAAAGCAGAAAAGAATATCCAATGGAAAAAAGACAGTTTCTTCAACAAATGGTGTTGGAAAAATTGGACAGTCACATCCAGAAAAATGAAACTGGACCATTTCCTTACACCACACAAAACAATAGACTCCAAATGGATGAAAGACCTCAATGTGAGACAGTATTCCATCAAAATCCTTGAGAACACGGGCAGAAACCTCTCTGACCTCCATTGTAGCAACTTCTTCCTAGAAATATCGCCAAAGGCAAGGGATGCAAGGGCAAAAATGAACTATTGGAACTTCATCAAGATCAAAAACTTTTGCACAGCAAAGGAAACCATCAAGAAAACCAAAAGACAACTGAAAGAATGGGAGAAGATATTCTCAAATGACATATCAGATAAAGGGCTAGTATCCAAAATCCATTAAGAACTTATCATACTCAACACCCAAAGAACCAATAATCCAATCAAGAAATGGGCAGAGGACAACAGACATTTCTGCAAAGAAGACATCCAGATGGCCAACAGACACATGAAACAGTGCTCAGTATCACTTGGCATCAGGAAAATACAAATCAAAACCCCAGCATAATACTACCTCACACCAGTCAGAATAGCTAAAATTAAAGTCAGGAAATGACAGATGTTGGTGAGGATGCAGAGAAAGGGTAAAAGTCCTCACTGCTGGTGGGAAGGCAAGCTGGTGCAGCCACTCTGGAAAACAGCATGAGTTTCCTCAAAGAGTTGAAAATAGAGCTACCCTATGGCCCAGCAATTGCACTACTGGTTATTTACCCAAATGATACAAATGTAGTGATCTGAAGGGGCACGTGCACCCAAATGTTTATAGCAGCAATGTCCACAACAGCCAAACTATGGAAAGAACCTAGATGTCCATTAATAGATGAATGGATAAAAAAGATATGAGATATATATATATATATATATATATATATATATATATATATATATGTAATACTACACAGCCATCAAATAACGAAATCTTGCCATTTGCAATGACGTGTTTGGAACTGGAGGGTATTATGCCAAGTGAAATAAGTCAGTCAGAGAAAGACAATTATCATATGACTATTTGACATGAGGAGTATGAGAAGCAGGGTAGGGTGGAATGGGGGCAGGGAGGGAAAAAATGAAATAGGATGGGACAGGGGAGGGAGACAAACCATAAGAGACTCTTAGTCTCAGGAAAGAAACTGAGGGTTGCTGGGGAGTGGGAGGAATGGGCTGGTTGGGTTATGGACATTGGGGATGGTATGTGCTATGGTGCGTACTGTGACCTGTCTAAGACTGATGATTCGCAGACCCATACCCCTGAAGCAAATAATACATTATATGTTAAAAAAAAAAAGTTATTGACCTGAAAAAAAAAAAAATCAGATATTTTTGTAGTGCCTGCTGGCCCAGTCAGTGAAACATGTGACTCTTGATCTCAGGGTCATGAGTTCAGTCCCTATGTTGGGTTAGAGATTACTTAAAAAAAATAAATAAAAATTTCAAGAAAGTATCACCTAATAAAAAGAACTGAAAAAAACTGAATATGCACCAAGTAAAGTTATATTGCTTATGTTAATTTTTATTGTTTATGTACTCAATCTGAGGGCTTTTTTAAAAATCAGGCTTTAGTATACAAAAATGTTACTCTTTTTTGCATTTTTGACCAATAAAAATGTTACTTATAATTTTTTAGAAATAATTTAAAAATGAGATAGGAAAAAATAATTGGTTTCACCAATATAGTAAAACCAATTCCCTGATCAAGAAATACTTCAAGAATTGCATAGTTGTAATTATTTTTAGCATCCCTTTCACTCAGTAGTGTTCTGGTTTGGATGATGAATTAAATGGTCTCCTTACCTATACATCACTAAAATAAGTCCTCCAGCTTCCACTTATTTATTCCAATTAGGTTTAATCAACAACTTGATTTTTGTGGCTGTGTTCTGAGAACTGTCACGTCAAAAACTGATTTGAGGAACCTGACCCCTGTGTGTCATACTTTTATTGCTCTGGACTTTCAGGGTATTGCATTGGAATCACCCACATCTCATCATGTCCTAAATGATTTCCTCCAAGGGAAGGAAAGTCAATTGGCATCTTCTGACAGCTGTACACTTCAAATACACTTGATAAAATTGTCTACTACAAAAAGACCCTAAAATGGGAGGCTTTATTTCACCATACAGGCAGTCCTCACTTTGCACAGTTGTATGAGACCATAAAAATGAACATACACAGTAAAACCACACAAAGCCATCTTAAATAATTAATGGGAAAAGTTATGATTGTGTTGTGACCTGTAACACCTGTTTTCAAAACCTTAAAAACTTTTATTGTCAGTTACAAATGTATAGGGACAGGAAAACATATAAATATTTACTTTGCATACTATAACTTACAACATTGAAATTTAGAGTGTTTTATTGTCTTTGTAAGAAAAAATTATCAAGAGTAGTATGAAGGTCTCTGCCTTTTTTTTTTTTTCCAACTTACAATTTACCATGTAGCACGAGCATCTTTTCCACGTCTAGGTGAAAATGTTTGGATCAGCTTCCAACATTTTATCCTTTGCACCGTCAGTGTTGTGAAAGATCTCAGAGAGCTCCTTCAATGTGACAATTTTGCTAGTGTCACCTTCCTCTAGGACATCTCTATCCTGTTTGTCACAATCACTTTCTTCTTTTGGGTTAACATATTCATATTCACTATGTTTTGCATGTGTATTTAGAATATCTACAATAATGGCAGCATCAATGTTCCCACAGATAGTTATTTCTTCTATACCGCAATTTACATTCAATTCAAATTTCATTTCTAGAATTAAAACATGTCCACTTTTATGCTGTACTTTTATCTTTGTTGTGCATCCCTAAAAGACTTCAGAAGAGCCATCTATAGACTGTAGATAATTTAACATTATCTGGTAAAATGCAAGAGCTGGGTCCTGTCAATCACCTACACCTTATTTAACTTCAAAGAAAAAAGATTCACAGAATTTTGTGAAAAATGAGAATTTCTATATCAGAGAAAAATAAGATAATGGGGGAAGACAGAAGTAAGCTTCAGCAAAGTAATGTTTCATTCATGTGAAACATGGATACTGTTGTTGAGCATTTCTGGAAAGCATGCCACCTTTTGTGAGTTTTTCACAATTCTAAACTAGGCAAGGTACCAGCGCTGGAGGAGACTCAGCTATTGTTTAATTATAATGAATGATTAGTTTCTCTCCTGGTGGCTTCAGAAGGCAAATTTGTCTTCCAGGGCAGTTTGTCAATCAACCTGAGTTTTGTTTTTGCTTTCTTTTCCCTTCGTCTTTCTCCCCAAAGAAGTAATTCAGTGACAACTCAAGTTGCTGAACTTAGCAGTTAACATTTTGAAGAACATACAGATCTAGTATTTTATATATGTCTAGGCTTTATAGCCAGTCTCCAACAGGGGGAAAAAATGAATGAAGAGGAGATACAAAATGAGCAAAATAGTAACATCTTCCAAGATAACTGCCAAAGATAGCATATCAAATTCATATCTCTGGACATTTTGTTAATTCTCTTTCATTTCCACAGAGGCATCTCCTCCCCACAGTCATTTGAGAGAAAAAGGAAAAACAGCCATGGAGATGAAAGAATCACGATTCTATTCCATGTCATTGCCCAGGCTGATGAAGTACTGTTGGAAAAAAGAACTCCAAGGATATCTCCATGATCTACAAGGTTTAAATGAAAATCGATGTTTCTTCCCCTCCTTAGCACTGCCTCATCTATCTACTTTTTTTTTTTTTTCAGAACAACATCTTTTGAAATCCCTCACTCATTATTAGTTCCTTTTAAATTAATCTACAACCCGATGTTTTATATTTAGTTCTAATAAAATGTTTCACAGTCCTTGTTGGAAGATTCTCTCATTGCTAACAGTCATATGATAAAAATACATCCTTTGGTAATATTAATCAAGTGACTAAGCCAAATAAGTAGTGAAAATGGTCTTTTCATAAATTCTTTGATTCAAGGGAAATACTAAAAAAAAAAAAATTAATGTTACTTCCTAATTCAGCAACTTCTGACTTGCCAACACTACATTTTGCCAAGTAGCTACTTCAACTAGTGTTTCAATTACAATCCTGTAATAGAAATCTGTCTTATACAACCTGCATCCTATAAAGTAGTCGCTGTTAACAGTGGAAGTCCATTTCTATCGAAATTCCTCTTGTGCTCTGGAGCCCTTTCTACCTTGCCTTGTAAAAGACTTCACTTCAGCAATTATCACGTATGGCTTGGCTCACCAATTTCTACTTCTCTAGTTGGTCATTCCATTAGCATAAAAGAAACACCTACCATCCAACCTAAAGAAACACCTTCCTTAACCCCACACCTGCACACTGTCTTTAAACTTTTGGCTTATGTTCCTGTTCTCCATACCACATTAAAATGACACAGAAGAGTGTTCTGCATAGAAGTCCACTTCCAGTTTCTTCCACTCTTTTGAAGTTGAAGTCCTTATTGTCATATTTAGCCAGGAAAAAAGAATCAGTGAGGAAAATTCAGATTTGCTAGACAAGCAACCAGAATTGTGTTCTACATGCTTTAATGCATAATGAATGTTTCTGAATACTCATGTATGTTTCAAAAGGAATGTGTGTTATCTTTTTTGATAACACCATATAGATAATACATTATATATAGTGTATATAATATATATAATACATATATAATAGATATAATAGATAATATATATAAACATAATATAGATATAGAGCTATATATCTATGCATATATGCATATGATATACACATTCGCACAGAAGCTTGCTTTATGTAATTTGTAAACTATGTACACATAAAAGTTCATGACTGTCCTTTTACCTTGGCATAGTGCTATTTTTGCCACTATGAAATATTTCCCTTTGCCCCATATAAATCATTCACTTTGAATTCTATTTTGTCTGATAGTAACATTTCTTCAACTCCTTGCTTTTGATTAATATTTGCTGGTAATACATAATTCTATCCTTTTGCATTCAATCTTTTTTATGTATTTTAATTTCAAGCATGGCTCTTGTATAGTAAGTGAATTTTGGTTTGGGCATTTTTAACACAGTCTAAGAATACCCATATTTTAATAGTGGAATTCACTCATTAATACTTTTATGATAAATGAATGCTTATAGGTATTCTGGCCATTTACTTTATATATTCTTTTTGTTATTTTTTAAAATCCATTTCCTTTCTCTCTCAGTCTTTATTGGACTGATCTAGTGGTTTTTTTGTTGTCGTTAGGTCTTAATATTTTTCCTGTTATTCAGAAGCTACATATCCATTTTCTTTTCTTTACAGGCAACCTTTAATATTTAATACATAAAATTAAGTTTCTTGAGTATATTAGAAGCTGCTACATAGCACATTGGAACATCTGATAATTCAGTATTTTTTTTTTACATTTTCATTAAAAAATTAGTCTCAATTAAAGTTTACTTATTTCTTTATGTATCACTGTTTCTTTATATCAAAATCATGTCTATTATGGATTTTTAAATTAAATTTTACTGAGGACATCTTCAACTAAAACATATTAAAAAGGTCTATGTACAGTAAACTTTCTACACTTGATCTTAGCCAAAAGGCTGAGAAGCGATTACACTAAACTTTTGATGCCCTTTTTTTTCTCCCGAACAATGCTTATTATTTGCTCACTCTTGAAAGAACTCTAATTTCACTTTTCTTAAGACAGTTAAAGATCTATACTTTGCTGATGCCAATTTTATTTCCTTCTTGAAACTATTTTTAAAATAATTTTTAAAACAGTTTTAGGTAAACAGAAAAATTGTGGAGACAACAGAGAGTTCTAAATATCCCAGCTCCAGTTTCCCTTATGTCAAGAGTTTATCTAAACTACTCCATGAGTGGGCGCCTGGGTGGTTCAGTAGGTTAAGCCACTGCCTTCGGCTCAGGTCATGATCTCAAGGTCCTGGGATCGAGTCCTGCATCAGGGTCTCTGCTCAGCAGGGAGCCTGCTTCCCTCTCCTCTCTCTCTGCCTGCCTCTCCATCTACTTGTGATCTCTCTCTGTCAAATAAATAAATAAAATCTTTAAAAAATAAATAAATAAACTACTCCATGAGACTAATGCTCTGCATCCATTCTGTTTGGCCAAGCAGCCTGCCATGATCCTAAACTGACAGTAGCCTCCTCATACAAGCACATGCGCTAGATAGCAGCCCGTAGAGTCACAGGCACTGTAAATCTTCGGTATGATTTCTCCAACAGCTCTTATAATCAACAGTCTCCCCTTTCTTCCAGCACCTTCCCTCTATGGCCCTTGATCCCCACATGTCTTACCATAACTGGTTCTTTCAGACTGAACTGACCAATCTGGCCTTAGCCTGAGAACCCCCAAACACTCCACCCACAGACCCCAACAAAGGCCTGTGCCCCAGAACCAGCCTCTCTGTTTACACTCTGCCTTGTCTTCCTCATCTGGACCCTCAAGATATACTATATATAGTATATATACTATATACTATATAGTTCTTCCAGTACTCATACTCCATTTCAATTTCCTTTGTGTTAATATGGCAAATCCATAACAAATTATTAATGTCTTACACCAGTATCATACTGCTATCATAATTAATGAACAAATACTGATAAATTTTCCTTAAAGTCTGTATTTTATTCAGATTTCCTTATTTTTCACCTAACGTTCTTTTTCTGTTCCAGTATCTTATCTATAATTATATTAGCTTTCATATCTCCTTAGGTTCTTTTTGGCTGTGACAATTTCCCAGACTTCCCTTGTTTTTGATGCCCTTCTCTGTTTTGAGGAGGAGTAGTTAGGTATTTGTTATAATATCTCTCAGTTAAGATTTGTCTGATATTTTTGTTATGCTCAGTCTGGAATATGAGTTTGGGGGAGGAAGACCACAGAGGTCCAGTGCTATTCTCATCACAGCATAGCAAGGCTATCTATGATCTATCAACATGACTTACCACTGCTGATGTTGGCCTTCAATGCCTGGCTGAATTAGATTCTGCCAGATTTTTCCCCTGTAAACTTACTGCTATATTTTTCCCATGCTTATTATATTCCTTAGAGGAAAATCATTATCTGCAGCCCATTCTTAGGGAATGGGGAGCTATGCTTCACTTCTAGAACTTGGAGTATATGCATTCATTATTTGGAATCCTTATCTTAGAATCGTATTCATTTCTATTTGTTTGTTTGTTTGTTTTTATTTATATCAATTCTCATGAATATTTATTTTAGGCTTTGGATTATAATCCAAAATTTATTTAAAGACATTCCTCAGAGATATTGCAGGTTTGGCTCCAGACCACTGCAATGAATCATACATTTCAATAAAGTGAGTCAAATGAACTTTTCAGTTTCCCAGTGCATATAAAAGTAATGTTTGGTGAGTGCTGTGAAGTGTGTAAACCTGGTGATTCACAGACCTGTACCCCTGGGGATAAAAATATATGTTTATAAAAAATAAAAAATTAAAAAAAAAAAATCAAGCAGAATAAAACACACACACACACAAAAAGTAATGTTTATACTATATTGTATTCTTTTACATGTACAATGGCCTGTGTCTAACAAAATGTATATACCTTAATTTAAAAAATATTTCATTGCCAAAAAATGTTAACTGTCTGTCAAATAAATAAAATCTTAAAAAAAAAAAAAATGTTAACCACTATCCGAGTTTTCAGCAAGTCATAATCGCTGATCACAGATTACCACCAGAAATGTGATAATAATGAAAAAGTTTAAAATAATGCAAGCATTACCAAAATGTGACAGAGTCATGAAGGGAGCAAATACTATTGGAAAAAAAAAAAAAAAAAAAAAAAAGATGGTGCTGATAGCCTTGCTTGATACAGGATTGCCACAAATTTTCAATTTGTTAAAAAGAAAGAAAGAAAGAAAAACAGAGAGAGAAAGGAGAGGGGAGGAGATGGAAGGGGAGGGGGCGGGGGAAAGGAAGGAAAAGGAAAGAATAATATCTGAAAAGCACAGTAAAACAAAGCATGATGAAATGAGGTACGCTTGTATTCATTCCCCCACCCCCGCCCCAGCTTTGGAGTATGGGAGCTCTCCTGTGTGTCTCTGACATGTCCTCACACTTTGTGGGTTTTGTTGTTTGCTAGCTTTAAGCTTGCACTCTCCCATACTTTCTGGTACTACAAAATATTCCAGACTCTCATGTTTCCTGCCTCAGTCTTAGAATCAACCATTTGTCCAAGGAGACTTGGTTCCTTTTCACTGAGTATTGATATTAGAAACCAAGATCCGTATGCTAAATACACTTGTTACTCTTGGAGTGTGGTTGCTTCTAAGCCCTTTCATTTGACAAAGCAAGGAAACATGTGTGTGCATATTAAGCCATGCATATGGACAAATCTATACATATTTCTATATGTAACTATCTGTATCTATATAAAGCTGAACCTGAGTTCATATTGGTATATTCAACTCTAATTCATACCACACGAATGTTAAACTCCTTTAACAGCAAGAAATCTGCCTCCCACCATCCACCATCCATTTACTTAGCTTAATTCCATTATATATGCAAAGCAGTATCAGAATTGTTAACCCAGACTCTGATGAGAAACTATCAAGCAGGGTACAGTCTTATATACAGCTTTTTTTAAAAAAAAAAACTTTAATCTTAAGAATTCCACTCATTTTTTTTTAAAGATTTTATTTATTTATTTGACAGAGAGAGATCACAGTAGGAGAGAGGAAGGGAAGAGATCAGAGAGAGAGAGGAAGGGAAGCAGGCCCCCCGCTGAGCAGAGAGCCTGATGTGGGACCCGATCCCAGGACCCTGAGATCACGACCCGAGCCGAAGGCAGCGGCCTAACCCACTGAGCCACCCAGGCGCCCTTCCACTCATTTTTAAAGTTAATTAGGATAAAGCTTATCTACCACACCCTTCAGTGAGGTTGTTTCATATATTTATATTGGAGTTAGATTATTTTGTTACATTGTGCACACTACTCCGGGAGTCTCCAATTTTTTAATATCCGCATATACTTAAGTTCGCACTTAGTGCTGAAAGGGTCTATGGAATTGGACAAACGCTAACGTCTATACCTAATCATTGCAGTATCATACACAATTGTTTCACTTCCCTGTAATTGCTCTGTGTTTCAGCTCTCCAACCAAGTTCCTAACCCCATGGGAACTGTGGTAAGAATCATACATTACATTGGCTCTGACAGCCATCAGGCTGACATTTTTCACTTAGCAGTAACGCATTTAAGATTCATGCACTTACCCTGGGGATAAAAATATATGTTTATAAAAAATAAAAAATTAAAAAAAAAAAAAAAGATTCATGCACTTATTTTAACAGCCCAACTGATCATTTCTTTTAACTATGAAATAATATTCCATCGCATGAATGTACCATAGTTTAATTATCCAGTCATCAATGAATGAACATCTTGGTTGTTTCCAGGTTTTGATGATTATGAATAAAGCTGCTATAAACATCCATGTGTATAAGTTTTGAAGTCTGTTGCATACATAGTAGTGTAACTGATGGATTGTATAATAAAACTATGTTTAGACTTATAAACTGCCAGAATATATTCTAATATGAATTTTTTAGATTTTTGATCTATTAGATTAAATAATTTAATGTGAATTTATAAGAAATTGTCAAAATCCTTCCTTCCTTCCATCTTTCCTCCTTCCCTTCCTTATTAAATTATTTTTAAACATGGTTTTCCAATTTTGCATTCCCACAAGCAAGGAATGGAAGTTTTTGTTGCCCTGCCTCACTGTCAGTAGTTTTTGTCAGGTTTTTGCATTTTAGCCATTCCACTAGGCATACAGTGGTATCTAATTGCTGATTTAATTTACAATTAGCTGAGGATAAATAGAGTTGGTTATCTTTTTATATGTTTATTTTCTTTGTTGTAATGTCTGGTCAGATCTGTAACCCATTTTTAATTGGCTGTTTCCCTATTGTTAAGTTTTAACATCAACTTTTCTTTGTGCATTGTGCTTTTGATGTTAGATCCAAAAATTCATCACCAGACCCAAGTAATGTAGGTTTTTCTCCTAGATTTTCTTCTCTATGTTTTGTAGTTTTATGGTATACACTGAGATCTATGTTCTATTTTGAGTTAATTTTTCTGAAAAATGTAAGGTCTATGTGTAGATTTTTGTTTGTTTGTTTAACATATGGACATCAGGTTTTCTCAGCACCGTTTGTTGAAAAGACTATCTCCATTAAATTTCCTTTCTTCCATTTTCAAAGATAGGTTGTTTATACATGTGTGAGTATATCTCCAGGTTCTAAATCCTATTCCATTGGCCTATATATGTTCATTCTATTGCCATTCCTACTCTGCCTTGATCTTTACAGCTTTACAGAAATTTTGGGGAAAGGGAAGTAAAAGTTTTCCAATTTGTTGTTCTCCAAGACTGCATTTCTTATTCTTGATCCTTTACCTTTCCATATAAACTTTACAATTACCTTGTCAATATGTACAAAACAGCTTACTGGGATTCTGCCTGGGGTTATTTTGACACTATCACAATTCATGTATAGTTCAAATACCTTGTAACAAAGCATTCCCAAATCTCTATCTTGTCTCTTATAACATTTCTGTCATTTTTTTTCCTTTATCTACATGCCACAATCACCTAATACATTGTAATTATTACTATCTCAAATAAATAAAATCTTTTAGATCAGTTAAGAAAAGAAAAATAAGAGCTTTTGCTTTACCACCATTTATTATTATTCTGATGCTCTTATGTAATCTCCCACCTCCCTGAGAATTCTTTTATGCTTTTTTTTTTTTTTTTTTTTTTTGCAGAAATTCTGCTGGCGACAAATTCTTTCAGTTTTTATTTGAGAAAATATTTCACTACTTCTAAGAATAACTTCATTGGACACAGAATTCTAGGTTGGTAGATATTCTCTTTCAACATTCTAAATATTCCACTCTATTATTTTCTTGTTTGCATGTTTTCTTGTTAGAAGTCTTTTGAAATTCTTATTCTGGCTTTTGTATAGGTAATTCTTTTCACCTGACTTCAAGATTTTTAATAAGAACTTTTTTTCTTCACTTTGACGACAGTATGCCTGGGTTCAGAAAATCTTTCTTGGTATTCATCCTGGTTGGTGTTCCTGGTCTTCCTGTATCTGTGTTTCAGTGTCTGTCATTAATTTTGGAAAATGGTCAGCCATTACTACTTAAAATATTGTTTTTGCTCCATTCTCTATTTCTCCTTCCTCTGGTATTTAAATTACATGTGTGACACATTTTAATATTTTTCTGCAGTTATTGGATATTCTGTCTTGCACTCTGGATGTTTGAGTTGTTATTGGGAACTTACAATGATCCTTTTGCTGATGTCATTTTCCCTGATTCTTCTAGTCCCCTGGAGTTTTGCATCTCTCTCTTTATATGTTTAAAGTTGCCATCAGCTCCTCTAAACTTTATTAGCTGCCTTCAGGTGAAAGTAATTTTTGTTGGTCCTGTTTATGTTCTAGGGCTTTCTCTGACCTTGTATAGATACCGCAGCTCTACACTTCTAGCTCCCGCTTGTGGCAGAATTCTTAATCTTGAATGTCTTCTTTCAATCTTACAATGCATCAGGCCAGCCTTGGGTCACATCTCCCCACCCCCATCAAAAGTAGTGCTACAGCTCAAGGCTATGGGTTCTCCCTTCCCCCACAGACCCTGTTTTGTTTTTTATATGTAATTGCAGTCTACTGAGTTTATCCTCACTGCCACACTTGAGAGAGATGCACAAGGAGAAGGCCAGAGGGACAAGGGAGATATGGGTTTGACACTTGGGGCACTGTGGGTGCCTGTGAGCCAAGTGGGGAGATCCTCTAATGAAGTTTTGCCAGCCACTCATAGGTGGCCTTCTCGCGGAAGTCCAGAACACAGTCAGCAGGAACTATCACTGTAATGTCCTCTGATATTACCTGCCTATTTCCCAATCTCCTCCCTCCCCCTAGTCATGGAGATCTTGCTGTCATCATCTGAGAGATAGGTTTCTTCAGCAGTGCCATGCACAGCTAGGGAACCCAGGTGGTCACTCACCACTCTTCCCTTCTCCCCAGCTTCCTCTTTTTCTAAGGAACCTGTGTCACCTTGCAGAGAGGGGCAGTGCTGGCAATCTTCCCTTGCCCAGTCTAATATGCCCCAAATCTTTTTTTCTTATTCAGTGGAGTGCTAGAATTTTCCTTTAAAAAACTGAGCTTATACAAGTTTTCAATGCCCATTATCTGTGGGTATCTGCTCAAATCAGCAGTTGCCAGGTGCCATGCTCAGGGGGCAGAGGGGTGGGCAGGTGGGATGAAGCCAATTCACTGGATTCTGCTGGTTCCATAGTCCACACCGGGATCTGTCTTCCTATTACCCAGTGAAAAGTGGGTGATGCTCCTCACATGTTCCTTGGCATATGGTGCTGGATCCAACTCGCAAAAAGGAATTTTTGTTTATGGATAGATGAATTTTACACTTTAAGGAAGAATAAAAGCAAGGCACATATTATACTGCCATGCTGTTGATATCACCCCTAGAATCAGTTTTATTGATTGGATATTATCTGTAATCATTTACTACAGCGTAAATCTTTTTATGTTGTGTTGCTTTTTAAAAAAAAATTTACTTATTTTAGAGAAAGAGTGTGTGCATGCAGGTGTACAACGGAGGGAGGGGCATAGAGAAAATCTCAAGCAGACTTACCACTGAGCAAGGAGCCTGATATAGGGGCTCAGGGTTCCATCTCATCATCCATAAGATCACGACTAGAGACGAAATCACTGGTCAGATGCTTAACCTACTGAGCCA
The DNA here is from genome assembly GCF_022355385.1 of Mustela nigripes. NCBI lineage: Eukaryota > Metazoa > Chordata > Mammalia > Carnivora > Mustelidae > Mustela > Mustela nigripes. The sequence goes on from NC_081568.1 coordinate 23,975,731, forward strand.
CCCAGGCGCTCCAAGGTACAAGGTTTTAAAACTCAAAACTGACTGCCCCAAGATATCTAAATTAGTATCTGCTAACTGTGACCCTGTATATAGGATCCTTCCCAAAAATTCAGGAAGAGTGGGTAGCATGCCCAGAATCAAAACCCTTTTACATATATGTTATCCACATTACATTCAGATACCCACAATTCCCAAACTCAGCCCACATGTTTTAGACAAGGTGATACTACTTCCATCTATAGTTGTAAATCATTATAGATTTTATCCAACCATCACCTACTATTCCCCTAACACAGTCATTGGATCAGTAGCAACTTAATAATAAGATTCTATTTTAATAATTTTTTTTTAAAGATTTGATTTATTTATCAGAGAGAGAGAGGGAGAGCGAGCGAGCACAGGCAGACAGAATGGCAGGCAGAGGCAGAGGGAGAAGCAGGCTCCCTGCTGAGCAAGGACCCCGATGTGGGACTCGATCCCAGGACACTGGGACCATGACCTGAGCCGAAGGCAGCTGCCCAACCAACTGAGCCACCCAGGTGTCCCTAAGATTCTATTTTAATATGCTGGTCATTAAGAAGGAAATTTGTAACCCAGATTGCGCTAGAAATTTCCTTAACCACCAGGGTAACTAGATTTAGTATGACTCTGTCACTGTAGAAAGCAGAGCACTGAGAAGGTTAAGGAACTGATCCTTCAGAATTCTGGAACTACTGAATCAAACAACCCTAAACCTGCTTCAACAGTGAACTTCTTGGTCCTTGAGTGTATTTTATATAAAATGAGGAACTGCATCACATGATTATGAAGGCTGAGAAGTCCCCCCAAGATCTGTAAACTAGAGACACAGGAGAGTTGATGATATGACCCAGTATTAGCCAGTATGATCCAAAGACCTGAGATGCAGAGGAATCTCCAGTTTGACTGCAAAGGCCTGGGAACTGGGAGTTCCAATCTGAGTTCAAGTGTGAGGGCAGGAGAAGACTGATGTCCCAGCTTAAAGACCATCAGGCAAAGAAAGTGAATTCAACCTCACTCCAACTTCTGTTCTCTTCAGCCTTCAGTGGTTGGATGACGCCCACCCATATTCGGGAGTGGGAAGAGAACCAACTTACTTTATTCAAATGTCAACCTCATTCAGAAACACCCTTATAAATACACTCAGAATAATGTTGACCCAAATATCTGGGTGCCAGTTGGCCCTGTCAAGTTGATACATGAAATTAACTTCACAGCCCGTTTAGGTTGCTTTTTCACTCTGCAACATAAAGGATTTTAACTAATATATCAGGTTTGTTATCGCTGAAGGATGTAGCATTTCTTAGCCAGCTGATGTTTTAAACCAAGCATTTTCATGATTTTAATGATTTATCATTAATTGCAGCTTATCTAATCTGTTTCATTCTACCTCGACTGTGATAACTATAAAATTACCCTTTTAATTTTACAGCCAATAATTAATTACTAAAGGATTCAATAACAGTGAAACACATTTCCGTAAGAATTATTAAGGAAGAAACAGGAAAGAGAGTGAACCAGAGTGTTCTGACAACCTAGGAAAATATATAAATATAGGGTAATAGGAAAACTCAAAATCAAGTCTTTCCTCTTTCTCCACTCCTCTGTGTATGGTCATAGTGTTGGTGGTATAAGAGTGCTACGTGTGTGTGTCTGTGTCTGTGTGCGTGTGTGTCTGTGTGTTCATGTGCATGTATGTGCAAACACTGGTTTGTAAGTCAATCTTTCTAAAACTAAAATTCACATCAACTGGTATTTTGCACAGCCAATACTTTATATGGATTTTTAACAATATGGTTAGGTACAATCTTTACACTGCAAGACTTGGGAATATTCCTATGATGTTACAATCACAGCTAATTGTAAGCTTCTCATCTATAGTTATTCACAGCCTAGTTTATATTTCACTTTCTCAAATTCCAATTAAATGAATCAATTTGAAACTGTGTGTTAATATCTGGCGAGCTTTCTGAGAATGAATGCAAGTCGGTTTGAACTCTATTGCTATTTTATGAAAGATTAAGCCATGTTCTATCAAGGTCTCACATGGAGAAATGAGTAGAAGCAAAGGGTAGCTACCAACTTATTAAAATGGAATTATTTCAATTAATTAGATATTTATAAGAGTTTGTGTAGACAGCAGGCATATTTATTCATGTTTTCTTACACTGGGTAGTAACTACTGGAGCCAGGCCCTTGCTACCAGCAGACAGCATACAAGTGCTGTTAGAGGTATGATCTCAGCAGTTTTGAAAAGTAACTCACCCTGAAATGACTTATTAGCTCATTAACACTTCAAGGTGGAATAGTTTTCAGATTAACTAGCTTCATCGAGCACAGAATGGGTGAAGGCACAATGCATCTGTTCTAAAACAAAATTTCCTTCTTTATTGCAAGCTGATACATGTTCATTTGAGAATATTAAAGAACATACAAAAATTAAAGAAATAGAAGCCATCCATAAGCTCACCATATAAGATTACTACTCTTAACATTTGGGTGAATATACTCACTTTTCATTTATTTATGTGCACTAAAATAGAGGTAGTTTAAAATTTAATGTCACTACTTAGAGGTGCAGGCATTTGATTTTATTTCTTTATAACGGAACTTGTTCACAAATCTCCCTTTTCACATTTGCCATGGAAAACAAACTTGAATTTTCCATATTAAAATGATGGAAACACTTTTTGTTTCACTTAATCATTTCTACATTAACTCACTCTCATTGTTTCAAAGTTTCAACCTCTTCTTCCTTTTTTTTCTTTCCTTTTTCTCCAAAATATGACAGTTCTATAATCTAGATATCTGCCCTCCTCAAAATTCGTATGTTGAAACTTGGTCCACAGTGTGGTAGTGTTAGAAAGCGGGGAGTGCTCTGGGCAGGTGATTAGATCATGCAGGAAGAGCCCTTATGAGAGTGCCCACAGGGTTCCCGACCCTCTGCCACCTACCACTAGAAGTCTGCAATCCTGACCGTGTTGATACCCTGAAAGCAGACTTGCAGCGTCCAGAACAGAGAGAAAAAAATTACTGCTGTTTGTAAACCACTTGGTCTGTGGCACTTTGTTACAGCAACCCAAGAAGACTAAGACAGATGGTGTGGTGGGAAGGCCCCAGCTTGCACAGACAGTGCTTGGTGGAGGGGTCTCCTCAGTCATGGTCCTGGAATGTGTGTGTGCTCCTATGGCACCTACTGCTGATGTTCCCTTGTCACAGGTAACACAAGGTAGTTCCTCCCGCAGAGCTCCCTGGTATTGTGTCCAGGTGCTGACTAGGCTATCACCTTGGCCTGTGCTTGAACTCCCATTCAGGTCCTAGTTCGAGCAGTCCCTCTGCTCAAAGATACAGGTGATTTCCCCAACAAATGAGACTTCCAACCATTATCTACACCCTCCACCTTCCCACAGTGGGGTACATGGTAACTACTTAACTCCTCCATTCCAAAAGTTTTCAAATTCTTCCCCTTTCTGTAGTTACATACCCACTAACTCTGTGAATCTTTCTAGATTGCTCCTGGGCTCAGTGCTGGGATTTCCTTTGGCCATTGTGGTATCAGCAAATTGGGCTCAAGCAGAGGTTGGAAAAACTTGCAGGGGCTGGGGCGTGTCTTCTCTCTTGCTGCACTTGCTAAGAACACTATGTGAACAAGTCCAAGCAGTTCTGCTGGAAGCCACATTAACAGACTAGAACTGTCCCAGATAATAGCCAATCAAATGCCAGACATGAAAGTGAGGCCACCGGACAGCAGGAAGCACCCAGCAAACATCGGCCAATTGATCTCAGAAGTGGCAGATGCTTACAAAAGAAAGAGTAAATCTGGTTGAGACCAGACCAAACTGGGGCTCACAAGATCAAGAGCTAAGCAAATGGTTGTTGTTTTAAGCCATTATACTGTGGGACACTTTGTTACACACCAGTAGGTGACTGCCACAGAGTGATGGCTATCTCAAGTCCTCTCTCTGCCTGGACCTTCACTGTCACCAATTCTATGTTCTACTCTGCTGGTGATGGAGAAGACAGCTGTCTGGGTCAGCTTCCTATCTCACTCCCATGTAATAGACGGATAAATAAGGAGTCTACACAACTTACTCTCTAAGCTGGGTTGCATTTGAGAGCAAAAAGAGGGGCTACTGATAATTACAGTGTATAATAATAGGTGAAACCAGGACTGTTCAGGGAAATAGTGATATATGGTCTTACATGCATAAGTAAATTTGTTCCTTGGGTCTCTTTCTAGAATTTCTTTAGAAGAAAAAGAGATCTCTATGCCCCACTGCCACCCATGCACTTAGGGTTTGTTTTTGTCAGTTTGAGCTGCTATAATAAATCACCATACATTAGATGGTTTAAATAGAAACATCCCTCAGAGTTCTGGAGTGTGGGAAGTCCAAGATCAAGGTGTTGGTATGGCTGGGTTCTGGTGAGAGTCCTCTTCCTGATTTGCAGATGGCTGCCTTCTTGCTGCATATAAATGGCAGAAAGCAGACAAAAAGGGAGCAAGCTCTCTGTGCTCTCTTTTAAGAGTATTCATCCCATTGTGAAGGTCCCATTCTCATAATGTAACTACCCCCCAGGGGTCCCATCTCTAACATCATTACTTTAGGGATTAGGGTTTCAACATATGAATTATGAAAAGATGCAAATATTAAGTCCATAGCACAATTCAAACCCAGGAGAAGGCAGAGCCAAGACTCACGTGTATGCCTCTATACTTGATCTCCTTTTTTATTCTGATTCTCTTCCTCTTTCTAGTCCTTAAGTGGCCTGAGCATATTTCTTTCTGTAGCAGAAGAAATATTACTATATCTTGGAGAAGCTGCACTGCATCAGTGTGAATGGCATGTACTCTGGAGCCAAACTACCAGAATTAAAACACCAGCTCTACTACTTACCAGTTGTGTATAACCCTGTTCAAGTTAACTAACCTCCTTGTGCCTCAGTTTCTCACCAGAAAACAGCAGTGCTCATACAGCACCTATTTTGAAGAACTCAACAGCTTAAAATACAAAAAATACTTGCAGCAGTTAATTTCACCCAGTGCAGAACATTATAATTATATGTCCTACCATGCATTCATCTCTACTCAGTGATTTTTCTCAGGTCTTAGTCCTCAAGGCTCTGGCTTATGATCTTCCACATCAACTCATAGGAAAACTCATAGAAGAAAACTCTTCCTTGACCCTCTAGATGAAGAAACCTTTTCCTTAACCCTCTAGTTCTTACCTATCAAATGTGCTTTGGCTTGCAGATTATTCCTTTGCTAATTGAATTTAAAAACCCTATTTTGAAAGTTAAAGGAAGAACTGAACACTTTTCAGGGTGCCTCAGTGACTCAGTCAGTTAACTGTCTTCCTTTGGCTCAGGTCATGATCCCAGAGTCCTGAGATCGAGCTCCTGTCGGGCTCCCTGCTCACAGGGATCCTGCTTCTTCCTCTCTCTGCCCCAGATCATGCTCTCTCTCACTATTTCTCTCTCAAATAAATAAACAATATCTTAAAAAAAAAAAAACTGAACACTTTTATAAGATGCTTCCTGTCTTCTCCTTAAAGCAGCAAGTATCTACCTTGTAGCTTGGGGTTAATGGTGGGAGGGGTAGGGATTAAAGTATAGTTATCAAGAATGGAAAATGATATCCATTATATTTCACATTATTCAAAACAGAATTTTTGAATAATGGGACCATCTTCTACATATTCATAGTATGTAGTAAACTATTTGGCCATGTTACACAAAATATAATTTATAATAATTATAACATAATAGTAATAGAATTTATTTTACCAATCTTTGAACACTAAGAACTGTATTTTTTAACTTCTCTGATACAAATGTTATATGAGAGGTGCCTTAGTGGCTCAGTGGGTTAAAGCCTCTGCCTTTGGCTCGGGTCATGATCCTGGGGTTCTGGGATCGAGCCCTGCATCGGGCTCTCTGCTCCTCAGGAAGCCTGCTTCCTCCTCTCTATCTGCCTGCCTCTCTGCCTACTTCTGATCTCTGTCTGTCAAATAAATAAATAAAATCTTGAAAAAAAATGTTATATGAATGAAAAACTTTTTAGCAAAATTGATACCAGATGTCTTCAGCATAAATTTACAGAGATGAATGTGCTATAACAAAAGCCATTTTACATAGTTTGCCTATATATGTACATATGTATAGGCACCCCCAATTTTATGATTAGATATTTGGTTGATCTTTAGTTAAGATGACCTTGTACGAACAGTTGTTAAGTTAGAATCAGGGAGGTGAACTATGAGAAGGTAAGTTTTCTGTGTGGCTGGAAACCTGGAACACTTGACCCATCCTCAATAGGGATAGGTTTTGCTAAGGTTAAGTTTAGCTGGAAACCCAGAAATGTTTCAAATGTCTATGAATACTTTTTGTAAGGGTGTATATTATTTGTGACTATATAGTCTTCATGAATTTTAATGTAAGTCAATAATATAAAACAAAGTTGGCAAAATTTTACTGTAAATGGTCAAACAGTAAATATTTTAGGTTTTATAGGCTATGTGGTCTTTGTTGCAATTACACAACTCCAGAAAGCAGCCATTGACAATATGTCAATGAATCAGAGTGGCCATGCTCCAATAAAACTTTATTTATAATACTGTGGTCCAGAGTTAGCCTTTAGCCATAATTTCCCTACACCTGGTATAAAGGAACTGTGCATTAAATAAATGGGCTTTCCCAACCTGGAAGCTCCCAACTCTTCATATACTTCACTGTGAGTGGCTGTATATTCCCATTAGGAATTTGGGAACCAAGAACAGCTGAACTATCTTACACTATATTTTTCCCACATCATGTGGCTACTCTCTTCTGATAAATATGGGACTTAATCTAATCCACAATTATTGTTGTGGATTACATTATTATGTTATTTTTGTGGATTATATTGTTGCTGTGTACATGAATGTGTGTTTGTGTGTGTGAGAGAGAATATATGTTGTTCTGTAGCAAGAAAAAACCTTAAGAAATGACATTTATTTTTATAAAAGTCAAATCAACTAATATAATCATTAGCCTTATAGGAAAATGCATCCTCCTTATATAATAAAATATGGTGCAGTATATTAATGTTTTATCTTAACCAATTTGATAGATATTTTAAAAGACAACTTTACCTTTTTGGTTTAATTTATATTTTATAGATTTCTAAAGTGATTGAGACCTTTCTTTCTTATAATTTAATAGGTAGCAGTAAGACCTAGGTCCCAGGCAAATTTATGATCCTCTTGGAAAGACTGGGCCATAGTTTTGACTCAATATTACTGATGCCACCTCCCCCTGCCCCCAATTAAGATTACCTGACATCTGTCACATTCTTGTAGACCACAGAGAAGACGGGACTTTTAGTGGCAGGAAATTCATTGAGGTCTAATTCTACCTGGTTTGTTTTATGTTCCATCTGTTCAGTAGGTCAGATATGAAATAGTGGATGATCCCAGGTTCTCTTGTTTCTCACGGGCACCATCAGACTGCTCCCTACTTCCTTCAAAACAACCCTAACGTCCTACCTAAACCTTCCCTCTTGCCACTGAAAGATGAGAGCCACGGGATCTATTCAACACACACACAAGGTGACTGGCTCATCTGGCCTGCCCCATGAGGCTGCAAACTGTAGATGGGCAGGTATGCAATGCCATGAGTAGTAAAGTACTCCAGGTCCCAGATGCCATTGCTGCCATCTGGCATCTGGTATTTCAGATGGCCAAACCCAGAAGAGCTCCCTGGGAACAGCAATGGGAGATGGGAGACACCATATAAATTCTATTTTATTACTCTTCATTCAGCATCTCAATAGACTTTGAGGATGTTCAGAAATTCACATGAACTCTCCTATGATGTCTCTTGAAGCCATGGAGCAATCAGCTATGCCCAAGATATTGTGGTCAGTTGAGTCAGGCACTTCTTCCTTCCTTCTCTCCGTAATGGGATAAGGAATTTCTCTCCTAATTAGGGAATTAGGTATTTGCCTCACTAATGAAATGTTAGCACATAAGCTTTTGCCTTTATACCTGTTTTCTAGTGCTCCATGCAATACAGATTGCATGGAGCACTGGGTGTTGTATGTAAACAATGAATCTTGGACCACTACATCAAAAACTAATGATGTATTGTATGATGACAAATATAACACAATAAAAATATTTTAAAAAATAAACCTTTCTTCCACGGCAACTGTGCCAAGAAGGGGTACATGTGTTTTGTGTGTAAGTGTGTGTAAGAGAGGGTAAAACAAACTTTTTTTTTTTTTTAAACTTTCAAGTACATCATCATTTTGGGGAGTGGATATGCCCTTGACTTTATCTTTGTTAAATCTTAAATTAATTTTTGTTATATTCTACTCACATGACCCTACCAAAAAAAATTTCATTTGTTTTCTTATATAACAAATTTTTGCGTGCATGTCAAAGAAGGGAAGGAAGGGTGCACTAGTTCTAATATTTTTATTTGTAATATAAAAGTATGGGGTGAAAAAAATGTTTTAAATGCCCAACCCACTTGGCTGAATTTTTTTATATCAAATATTGATAAGTGAAACACATGGCTTTGATTAACAAAAGACCATCCAAGAATGAACATTTTCCTTAAACTAGTATTTCAATAAACAATCTGGCCCTTACTCACTGCTTAGGCCGCTGTCTCCATCGAGTGAATTTTACAAATGACTCCTATTTAACGCATCCTCTTTCTCTTACTTTATTATATTTATAGTACTTATCATCAATTGACATTACAAATTTTACCTATTATTGCCATTTTAATTCACTGAAGTTTAAGGTCAAAGAATTCAAAATATTAGAATTATTCCTGTTTTGTTTACTGCTATATTTCCAATGCCTAGAACAGTACATTCTTGAAAAATAGTAGACATCAACTAATTATTGAAAAATGAATGAATGCTCATTTAGGAAAGAAGGAGCTAAGGTCAATATTTAGATTATTATTAATAATACCTTACACTTCCAAAAAAAACCTAAGAAATTGCAAAGGGGTTTTACTTATATCAGTTCAATTATACCTAATAAAAAGCTTTTAAAATTTTTATGCACATCCTACAGATAAGGAATCTATAATTTCTAGAGTTTGTCTGACTTCTCCAAGTTAAACTCCTGTTATAGGAGGAAGAATGATCTTTCCTGCTTTTTTTCAGACTTTAAGACAGATTTTGGTGCTATTACTCTTTTTAGACTAAGTCATTTCTGGTTACAATATAACAACAAATTGGTTATATCATAACTACATAACTATCATACCTTGAGACCATCGATACTATGTAAACTGATAAGTTTCCTTTGCTACTGAAACACAGATTGGCACAAGAAGAGATCAATGAAATGGGGCAAGTGTTAAGTGCAACTCTTTAATATAACACACACACACACACACACACACACACACCTCACATGCACACAGAGATTGTGCCATTAGACAGTATCTGAAGGGAACACATCCCTGGGTAATAATTCATGACCTGCTATTCTGCATTTGATTCTGGTGAAAGCCTGCTGATAACCCTGGCATTTTCATCAACCTAAAATCTAATTTCTTCTTTTTGCCTCAATTTATCACCTTGTATCTTACACTGAAAAAAGTTCTTCTGTTCTGTGTGATTCAAGAGCTAATCTCCTGACCTTCTATTCTTGCCAGTCAAATTAGTCAGAACTAATTAGCATGAAAACAAATGTGATCATCTAAGGAGATTTTTGTTCCCTGCCTTTATTGGAAAACAAAGACTTTAGTGGTTGGATTACTTCAGGAGGAGCAAAATAGGTATTTCCCCTTTTCTAAAGCCACTTAGAAGCCAAAGGTGATTTCAATTATTCACCAAATGTGTATATATGATGTGTTAACCAGTGACAATACAAAATGACAGAAGAATAATAGCGTTTCTCATTCAATGCAGCTCTATTATATACAATGCAAAGATGTGCTCTTCACACTAAAGCAGACAATGAATACACATTGTGTGACACACAGGGCTTAAAAATAGAGATGTGTGGGTAGCCAAGTATCTGCTGTGACAAAGATCTGATCTACTAATTATTTGCAACATATTTTGGGTCCCATGACTGCTACCCCAATCTTCTTACAATTCACCTGAGGGTGATTTTTGGCAGGCTGTCAACAGGGAAACAGGGAAATGAGTTGGGAAACATTAATAAGGGTTGAGAACAACAGCTTTTCATGCTTTGAGCTCATCATTCAAGTATAACAAAAACTGTAAGATGAGGAATGGAGACAATGGACTGAGAAGACAAGAAGGAGAGAAGCAAACATTTAAATGACTGTAAAGTTAGTTTATGAACGTCCTGTCAAATATGTTTGTTGTAGTTTTTTTTTTGAAGTTGTCTTATAATTTTTCTATTTTTAAAAAATCAATCAATAGAGTTATACCTTCCATAACAGCAAAACACTTCTGTTCCTTAATACAGCAAAGCCTTTGTCCATTTAAACAAAAAAATAACCACATACTATTAAGTTTCCAAAAAGGGGAATGAAACTGTAATAGCTATAAAGATATTTAGAAAAACAGAACCAGAGCATAATATGGAAATTAGTTTTTCCATGACTAAAAAAGTGGAATAGCTAATGTTATTTATTTATTCTCCTTCACTTACTAATGTATACTTCTAAAAATTTTACAGCATTTATAGGTAAAATATGTGAGCATTGTGTTCAATATATTTAAACTACATATTAACCGAATGAAACACCAACTTTAAGGAGTTATGAAAGTTAGATTTAAGTGGAAGTTATACATGATTTCTCTAATCTTAGAAAATTAATGGTATTAAAATTTAGTATTAAAGTATACAATATATCAAAATGAGACTTTCATTCTCCATAATAAGAATGAAAATAATCTATTTTAACTTACTTACGGAGTCATAAAATTAATTTAATTTAAACATACAGGGAATAACATAAAAAACTTTTTAAACCCTGTTATATATAGTTTAAATATCAGTTTATATAAAACATTAAGTTGAAAAGCTTTCTTTATAGACTACCTCCAGTCTGGTTTCTTTCTCCAGCCCAATAATTAACCAGAATTTCTTCCTTCCTAGCTACTTTTAGCATTTTTACATACATGTGCTTCTATAAAAGGTAAATGATTTCAAGTATCATTCCAAGACCTACTTCTTTTTTCATTCAACATTCTGTATTTGTGATTTTATATTTATATATATATATATATATATATATATATATACAGTTAATTCTTTTAAACAGCTAAATAACATTGTGCTATATAAACATCACATTTTATTTTATTTTATTTTTTGTTGGTGCACGCTTAAGTTCCTTTGTATTTGCTGGGTTTTTTTTTCCTTAAGATTTTATTTATTTATTTATTTATTTATTTAATTGTCAGAGAGAGAGAGCAAGCAGGCAGAGTGGCAGGCAAAGGCAGAGAGAGAAGCAGGCTCCCTGTCGAGCAAGGAGTCCAATATGGGACTCAGTCCCAGGACACTGGGATCATGACCTGAGCCAAAGGCAGCGACTTAACTGACTGAGCCACCCAGGTGCCCCTGTATTTGCTGTTTTAAACAATGTTTTTGATGCAGATCCTTATACACATCCCCTTGTACAAATATATAAGAATATTATTAGGCCCTGTACCCAGAAGTGCAATTGCAAAATTAATACACATCTTAGAAATTATCTGACACTATAAACTCCTTTTACTAGGGTACAATTAACAGACGATGGCAAGGCCAAAAGTAGATTCCAAGCAGGGAATGAATTTCTTTGCTCTTGACACTGTGTCACTACTTTCTATCCATTTTGGCCCTTTATGTACTACACAAGGTGCGTGGGCATTTATTCTCAATACAACCATGAAATCAGCCCCTTACTATCTACTTCAAATAATACTATAAAGTCATTGACTGCATATTTGCAGGTTGCAAGGACACAAGACCAAGAATGAGACTTCAACAGTGCTACTAATATCTGACACATCGTGGTCAGCATGCAACTCACTTACCTTCCATTTTTCTGCTTTCTCTTAGACTTTTCTTTGGCCAAATATTTGGTCTGATGCTGTCATTTTCTAATTATGTTCTCCACCTCACCTTTCTTCTGGCATTCTTCAAATCTCAATAAATATATAACCATTCTCAGCACCGTCCATAATTAAGATTGAACTACTCTTTATATAGTAGTTAGAATTTATTTTAAAATGTCAATTGGGGGTGACTGGGTGGCTTGCTTGGTTAAGTATCTGCACTTGGCTCAGGTCATGATCTCAGGGCTCTGGGACGGAGCCCCAGTGTCCTGGGATCAAGCCCTGCATCGCTTTCTGCTAAGTGGGGTGTCTGCTTCTCCCTCTCTGTGCAATCTCTCTCTTTCTCAAATAAATAAATAAAATCTTTAAGAAAACATAAATTGGATTATGTCACTACCTACTTAAAGCCTATGATGGTCTCCTTATTGTTATTAGAATAAAATTCCAATTCCTTACCAAGGTCTATCTAGTCTCCCCTGTGCCACTGTCACCTTCATTGGCTATGCTCCTGACACACCGGTCTTACTTGGAGCAAGTTTTTTTCTTTGCATGCCCAGATCACTCTTCCCACATTGCCTCACATGGCTGGTTCACTCCCCCTTTTCAGGTATAGACTAAATATAATTTCTTCAAAGAGGCCCCCATTGACCATCCAACCCAAAGTAGGCCTCTATCCCCTTACTCAGCCCCAGGGTTACCAATAATTCTTCTTTGCAATTGTGTATTATTTTGCTGGGGCTGCCATAACAAGATATCACAAACTGGGTGACTTACACAGCAGAAATGTATGGTTTCATAGCTCTGGATCCAAGAGCAAAGTGTCAGCAGATTTGATTCCTTCTGACGGCTGTGAGGAAGAATGATCTATGTCTTTCTTTTCTAGTTTTTGGTGGTTTGCCTGCAACCTTTGGAATCTGGCTTATAGCAACATCATCCTGATATCTACCTTAGTCTTCACATGTGTCTTCTCCCTGTGTCTGTATTCAAATTTCCCCTTTTATAAAGACATCAGTAATATTGAATTAGAGGCCCATACTGCTTCATCATAACCTCCTCTGAAGGTAATTACATCTGCAACAAACCTATTACCCAAAAAGGGTCACATTCTGAGGTCCTGGGAATCAGAATTTAAACATATGAATTTTGGGCGGGGACACAATTCAACCCATAACATGTGCTTTTCAAAATGTATAACTGTATATGTGTTTGTTCATTTGTTTAACAACCATTTCCTTCACCAGACTGGAAAACTGTTTTTTGTTTTCATACACACACACACACACACACACACACACACACTCAGTGTCCTCAATAGGCTTGGCACCTGATAGATAGTCAATAAATGTTTGTTGTTTTTCTACCCACATAATTACATGATTTATAAAGTCTATCATGTCTGAATCTTGTGATTTTTGTTTAAACCATGCTCAATTTTATCATCAAAATTTTATCCAATGCCATCCCCGGGCAAAGTTTTCAAGATGTAAACCATATGTCAAAATAAAGCAAACATAAATCTTGCTTTGCTGCATAACTTCCTAAATAACTCAACCCAAAATATGTACGTTTTCAGAAAGGAGACAGAGGTATCGCCATAGTTCACTTAGTAATTTTTCAACCAACTTTCAATTTACTTTAACTCTGAGGAATGAGGTCTAAGAATAATAATATAAAATGTAACTCTACTATATCTTATGCTGGACAAGAGAAACTTATGAAAACTCACCTCTACAATTCAAAGTATCACTGGCTTCTACACTACTGTCCATTTGTCTTTTGTTCGTTTTATGTCCACCCCTCTCCAACCAGAGCTCTGAATCCTACTTTATAGCCTACTTTCTGAATACACTTAATCATGCTTTTATTCTATTTTTCCCAGCCTTCTCTTACTGCCCCTTTTTACCAGTTCTATCTCCTATGCTGTCAAAAATGCATGAGTCTCCCATTTTAAGAAGGCCCGTTTTAAATCTTCCAAATCTATTATTGGATCTGGTCTCTCAACTCAACCTTCTTGGTATTTTCCTTGAGCCTCTTTAAATCAATTCTGTCACCTCCGCTAGATGAATCTTACAAAAATGCCATTTTCATTATGTCACTTCCCTGATTTAAAACTATATTGGAACCATATCACCTATTGGATCAAGTTTAAGATTCTAAGTCTCCATTAACTAGCCTTAGATTGCTCATCCTTTTTTAACTTAGACTGTAATTTCTCAAACTTATGCCATCTGCTTTCTTCTCTCAACAGCTCTTGCCAATGTCAACTCTCTTACCTTATTTATGTTGCTTTTCCAAGTGAAAAAGACCTGCCTACATCTTCCTGAAAAAATCCAGCTCTATCCAGTCATTAGTTTCAGCTAAGGGAAGTTGCTCTCATGGAATTGACTCTTCCAGTCCATACAATCTTCTCTGTCTGACATTCTATAGCAATCTTAGTTAGGAAGCAACAAGGGAAAAGATGTATTTTTAGTTAAATGCGTGAACATTACACTTCTAGTTCATCTGTGCTTTCTGGCATTCTTCAAATCTCAATAAATGTATAACCATTCTCAGCACCATCCATAATTAAGCCTGAGCTACATGGAATCTATTAAGGCAAATCTTTAAACAACACAGAGTTTATGTCATATATAAACTATTCGTTTTACATTTTTGATTGTTTTATGCTATTATTTTAATGCTTAATTACTTTCTTCACATCAGTTTTCATGTATAAATTAGGCATAATTGCAAGATTTCATATGGAAAAAAACACTTCTATAATAAACCTAGAGAAGATCTATAGACTTGGTAGTAGAATGCTTTTGCAAACACATGTCAGCAGAAATTATAAAGCTAAGGAAGGCCATGGAAAAAAATGTTGAATTTTTTGTCCTGATAAAGTTTTCTCTGATAGCCTATCTTTATTTTGTACCTAGGTATTCCATTTTTTTTTACCATGTATAATGATATTAAAGTATTATTATGCTCCTGGCTCATGATTCTTTAACTTAAAACTTATAGTGCAATACTGATAGAGGAAAAATGGGAAGCACAAATATAAAATCGTGTTAATGAACTATAAAAGAGTGTCAATTTAGAATGCATTTCCTTCAAAAAAATCACAAGAATGATCTCACCAGTATAGGGAACACAGTATCTATAACATATGTAAAGTGAAAACACATTAAATACCTGTTTTAGCAACATTATTTTTATGTAATCATTTTTAGGAACTGTAAAAAGTATAAAATTTTACACTTTGATTTATTGTTCAGAGTCTGTTCTCCATACTAGACTATGAACTCTATGTAAGTAGCAGCCACGTCTATATTGTTTATTATTGGATTCATCCTTCTTTCTAGACCCAGTCACTAGCCACATACAGTTATCATAAACTTGACATGTGGCTAGTCCAAAATGACTTGTTCTATAAGCCAAATATACATCCCATGTTGAAGTCTTAGTAAAATAAAAAAGTTATAGTAAGTAGTTCAGTAATTTTTATGTTGAGATGATAACATTGTACATATATTGTGTTAAAATTTATCCCCAAAAATGAAATTTACCTGTGTTTTTGTACTTAGTGTGGAAACTACAAAATTTAAAATGTACATGTGTCTTGCATTATGCTTCTGTTAGACAGTGCTGACCCAGACCGTACATGATACATTATACACTTTCACTAAAGTCCCTCCTATGAATAAGTGAACCCATTCCAAAATATGTTAAAATAGGTGGGTTTTTTTGCCACAATTATTTATTGACCATTTATAATGTTAGGTATTTAAAACTGTATTTTTACAAGTCTAGAAAATTTATTGGAGAAGTGATACTCTCTTTTATGCTCAACAAAGCTGACCTTATACTCCATATACAACTTCATTTGCATTATTTATACCATGCTGGATGAATAAATTTTAGTTTTTTCATAGGCTGTCAACATGATATGTTAAAACATGCCAGTTTAAAAAAAAAATAAAATTTCTGGTTTTGCACTTACCCAAATGACATATCTCATACTTCATTTAAAACTGGGTTACTATTTTCTCTGAATTGACTGAATGTTTTGACATTGTCAATCCTTTTGGTGAAATGCATTATCATATTTACAAATATTTTGCCAACATGCTTTGAAATATAAGTGTATGGCAGTGTATCCCCAACACGTGTGCTGGGTTCTATCTTATGGATGCCTTACTCATTGACACAGAAGTTCTATTACCAAGAACCAGCCTATTCATTTAAGTTAGTATTTATAGGCAAGACCAAAGTTCTCTGGAGTGGAGTATTAAAATTTAATAGAGCTTGGGAATGTCCAGCCTAAATGGGATTAAATTAAGAATTACAGGTGGAGCAGCTTTAGAGAGCACTGCATTACCATTTGTTCCTCCTCTAGCCACAGCCTCTGTGGTCTATGAAATTGAGATATTGATCTTAATGATAAAAAAAATGATTGTGGATCCAGACAGACACAAAAGCAAAATGAGCTCCCTAGCAACACAAGGAAATATCAAAATTTTAAGCAGCATTTCTTTCCAGAAAATTTTAGAACTGGCCTATGACATCTAGCCCAACTCTTATATTACAAATGAACCCACAGATGACTTGAGAGTCTGACTGCCCATCGTTCAGAGGGAGATGACTGTGATCTTCATTCCACTGGCTTCCTGTTGCAGCACATGACTCTGGATGTATTTCATAAGGTACATTCTTATTAACTAACTGAACTGGTTTTCAAACAAGCCATCAACAACACTCAAACTTAGAAAATGAAAGAAATAATAAGACAGAGCATATCTGCTTAAATGCAGTGAGAACAGTGAAATATATGATGGCAACTATCGATATTAAGGAATCGGGTTTTTTTAGCATGATAACTGCTAAAGATACAATTTTTTTAATATTTCACAGCGAAGTATTTTTTATACTTCAAACTTTTTATGTTTCTGTATTATATTTTTCCTAAGTACAAATTAAAGTCATATGCAAAGGAGTCACATGAACCCTCATACTTTTCCTCTTCTAAACTCCTTAGAACTATTATTTGCATTAGTTGTCATCTACGTCCCTTTTATTTCATTTTTAGCACTCCAGAATTACCTCCTTTATAACTAGATCATGATTACAAACAGTTTGAAAATAGTAACTCCACTTTATAAGCTGTTATGGTTCTAACAGACTCTCATTAAAGGTCTAGTACTTAGTAGAATGCATTTTGTATATTAGACAATCAATAGATGCAAGTTGATTGGCTGCTATGGGTTATCTCCCTTCACTGATTTTGTGAGAGGAAGGTTAATATGTGCCAGATGCTGAAAGAAAGATGTGTGTTGAAGGAATTAGCAACTGGCAATAACTGACTGTCATCTGTGTCATAGAGACCCCTGAGCACACACCAAAGTGAGAGGCAGGCTAGACAGGTCTCCATGTGAGGATGCTATGATGTCTACAAACTCTGCGGCCTCGCATTTCTGCACTATTTTCTGGATTACAGGTCATAGCACTTTACAGACAATGTTGTATTTACCTTTATGGTGTTCTCTGATTGTTGTGAAGGGGCTAATGCTTAGCCCATTTCCCTCTATTGCCACAGGGAAACATATAAGCAAAAAGAGTCTGAATCATTTATACAGTGCTGCACCATAAGGCAATGAAAGAGGCAGGTGCAGGTCTCAGATGGTTGTCTAAGTCCAAATTCCACGCTCTATCTGCTAGATAATCCTGCCTTCCCTCTCCCTCTCAATAGAATATTTCCCTAGATAGTTCCTGAAACATTTATAGCAGAAGCCTGCAGAGTGTCTGTTATAGAAGTTTGTGGAAAACTTCCAGGCATCTAAAAATGTAAGAAACGGCCACATTTCACTTTGGGTATTCACATTTGAGAAGTGATGTGGTTTTTTTCTCCCCCTCAAATATTCAAAAGTTTGATCTAAGGCAAAAGTTTTACTATTCCTCCCTAAACTAGAGGAATGAAAACACCCATGAATTTTCATCAGTTTGCTGTAGGCAGAAATTTGCCAGTTCGCAGGAAAATGGCTTAAAAATCGAAGCTGAGATGAAATACTTGAACTTCTTGTGTGAACCTATGAAAGTAATATTTTTCTTTATCAGCTGATATGAAGGTTTGCACAAACCCTACATTACTTCGGTATAAAAATGACTTTTGCTGTCTAAAATGTCACAAAACTGTTTGGATTCTTCAGAACACATCTGTAAAAGGATTCTCGTCCCCTTAATTTTGGCATATGCCTTCATTTCCCTTTTATTCTTTATCTATTACCATATTTAACAGAAATTCCCTGTAACTAACTTCCTTTATCCTCCACTGTGAGATACAGTTGTGGGAAGAGTAGTAAATGGGATGAAACTGGAGAACTTTTTCTTTCTCAGGATGTCAAAAAACCCACAAAGGCCAGAAACTTGCCTCCTACCCAGCTGGAAATCATGATTATATTGAACACTGCCGAGTCCTCTGACTTGAGTTCCACTTTGAAACATACACATTGAATTTGACTTCCTCCAAATTATCAGCTGCTTTGTGACAACAGCATGGTGATCATTCAGGCTATTTGGATGTCAGCTGTACTCATCTTTGGCGAAGCCACTTGTGCGGTGCTGTGCTTCGCCCACTCGTGGTACCGAAAGGATCCGTCTGATGACACCTCACTCTCCTTATTTCGCTGTCACACCAGCTCGTTCGTTTTTACCTCTATGCGCTGCATTGGATCAAACCCGTTTCTCAAAGATGCTTTTCAGGTCCCATCAACAAATATTTCTGGAAGCATCAGTCGCCTGAAAGCTTCTATAAAA
Organism: Mustela nigripes; assembly: GCF_022355385.1. Taxonomy (NCBI): domain Eukaryota; kingdom Metazoa; phylum Chordata; class Mammalia; order Carnivora; family Mustelidae; genus Mustela; species Mustela nigripes. Next base: position 23,994,566 of record NC_081568.1, read on the forward strand.
TAGTTGCTATAAAATATTTAGGCGAATCATGATATTAGTATTGTAAATATGGATATATTAATTCATCCAATCTCAGGCATCGATTTATTCAATAAGCTGGCTGTCACTGTAAGATGTGTGCTTTCTGATCCATAGACTAAGGTATGAAGTATGTAATACACCTTTCATTAATATTTCTTCTGCAAACCATTTTGTAAGCTTCCTTAATTATTAGAATTCAAAGCCACTGAAAAGACTAAATAAAATAAACATATCATATAGTTGAAGCAAGTGGAGGTCTTGAATTTCATTACTTTTGCCTCCTACATATCCCTACTTCACTCTCTAATACAGATCCTGTCTGAGAAGTATTCTGTTGTCAGAAGGGCACATGTGATGAGATGTTTTTCTATTAGTTGTGAGGAAACTACATATTTTCACTGTCTTGTTGGCTGATCCTTCCTGGCTTATCTCAGGACTACTAATGATACTCAGACTACCCCTCCTCTACTTTCCATTCAGAATCTCTTTACACTCAGTGTTCAAAGGATTAAGAGTACAGGTTATCCTTAATGAATGAAAGAAAGCCAGTCGGTATATACAAAGAGCAAGAAATACCCATGGCCTTATTAGGTTACGAAGCAGCTTAGATTTAGGATACACTTTACTTAAATGCCACAAATTGAATCATGTTTTCAGTCAGCAATGATGCATACTACAGGTTGTCTTTGAAAGAGATGCTAGGACAGGATGAAGACAAGGTGAGAGATTTATAAGGCACAACTGGAAGGGAACCAAGAAGGTCTAGGGAAGCCCTCACCAAAGATGTTTACTTGATTCTGGGGAAGGAGAGCAGTGAAGGTTGGTTGGAAGAAGGAAGTTCTCAGAAAATTTGACAAGGTCATTGTTCAGTGGGAGGGAAGGAGCCAAAGCCACCCATCAGAGGAGTTCCCCAGCTCCCAGGAATGCCCTCCTCTGCTGCTACCAGCACTGGCTGGGAAAAGTAGTTGGGAGAGGCAGCACTGGTGCCATAGTGGTAACGGATTTCTAAATGCAACAGCTGGAGCCATTGCTCAGTTATGGTCCCCTCAGTTGGAACTCTAAGAAACACAGTCTAATAATGACTGCCACAGGATGCCTCTCACATCACATGGATCCACTTTTCCTCACAGAGTGGTGAGTGGCTTAACCATGGTCCCCATGGTCCCCTCTTCCTGAGCAGGTCAGAAGAGGTAGTTTTGATGCAGCTTATCTCAGGACTACTAATGATACTCAGACTACCCCTCCTCTACTTTCCATTCAGAATCTCTTTACACGCAGTGACCTCCTCTGCAGGTTGCTGGTGGTGTGTCTTGTTGTGAACCAAAACTTCAGTCCTGAGACGTCTGTCTCCTTGGCAATCATACCCTCCTTAGATAGGGCTGCTGTATATATCCATTCATAGTTGCAGTGGGGCAAGGGAGTACTTCAAAGGGCCTATGTGAATCACCTGGGCTCCACACATATCTGTCTCCACTGCTATTGTATAAAAGTAGCCCCATGTCCTACTGCAGTCAGGGCCAATTGCTTCTGCCTGTATGATGAGTTCTTTTCTACCCTGAGGGTATCAGGTACAAGTGGTCCAAAGTACTCAGGCAGCAGGTGTAACATGCACTTCGGTGGAACCTCTTCTAAGTCCTCTGGCAAAAGTATGTCCCCTTTGCTCACCGGGACCTCCAACTCTGCAAGGTCTATATATTCTTCCCCTTACGGACACAGCATCACATGGAAGTCACTGATTTAATGCATATACTACATAATTCCAGAGCATTGCTCCAGCCTGGCTCTTCAGCTGAATTCTTAGAGGCTACTGCAGCATTCTATAAGGCTGGTTGATTCTAGACGATGCACTATGTGACATAACCAGTGGATCCCAAGGTTGACTCTTTCACTTCTTTCATTGTGAGTCATGTCCACTGGATGTTCTGCACTTGAAAAATGGCTCAAATGTGGGAAATGAGCCAGAGATTACTACTTTTTATGGGGCAGTCATCCTCACGTCTCTGCCCTTGCATTGTTATTCTTGTTACAACTATCGACCAGCACTACCAGCACTCTTGCTCCCACAGACACCATGTTCCCTTAATCATGTTCACATCTACACAGAGGTCAAGCTCATTTGACTGCCCCTTCGACCCTGCTGATATTAAGGTAATTGTGGCCTCCTGGCATCTGACTCTGCTACTTGGCTTCTGAAGTCTATATCTGCTTCCCTTACTATCAGCCCTGGCCTGCAGAGAAGGCCACCACTGAATTTCTGATGCTGGTACCTCTCTCACTAGCACACTGATGATGGCCTTGGGGAATAATGTGACCTCTGCGTCTTCCTGTGGAACATAATTGTCTGCTGGATCTTATGACTTCACCTAATCCATTCATTCTAGCATGCCTGCTTCCCTCAGCTTCTTTGTTCGTGTCTTTAACATTTGATATGGCAACCCAGAAAATTCTGCTTCACTTACTGCCAGCCACCGATTTTTAAGGCCTCCAAGGGTCTCCCCAACAGTAAGCCTGCCCCATCTCCTACAGTCTTTCCTAGGATATACCTTGTCCCGAGAAAATCCATGGCCTTGCATCAAAAGTATTTGCTTCCATAGGCTTACATTCTAGCCTCTTTGATGAAGCGTCTTCAAAGTGCCTTCACAGAAGTAGTCTTTTGGCTTAAACCAGCATATACTAGCAATTATTTGAACTCATTCAGTGTATAAAGTCTACTTCCTTCTTTATCAGGCCCAATATGGCTATTCTGAGACTCACTAGCCTGTTAGCCAGAAGTGAGGAAGAGGGTAGCTTCTGAGGGAGTCACTTGTTTCCTTGGGAGGAGAGCTTTTCTGTTTTGTTTTGTTTCAGTAGCCACCATTTTTACTGCTTGTCTGGCATGTGTCCGGTCCTTTCATTCTGGGTGTCACCGCATCCTCACCAATCAATCAGCACAGCCATGACTACAACCATGACCTACAAGAAACCGAGGCTCCGAGAGCTTAAATCACCTGCCCAAGTTTCCCAGCTGGTAAATAATAGAGGGGGCATCTTAATCCAGATCTGTCATATTCCAGACCCTGCATTCTTTCCACTTTTCTACCAGTTATTCTCCCTAATGAAGGGTCACTGATGCAGTCTCTGGAGTGACCAAGAATCACTCTTTTGGAAATCCTAAGAGGTTTTGTTTTGTTTTGTTTTTTGGGTTTTTTTTTTTTTTTTATTATTAGAGAGACAGAGATCACAAGAAAAGGCAGAGAGGGGGGAAGCAGGCTCCCTGCTGAGCAGAGAGCCCTATTCGGGGCTCGATTCCAGACCCTGAGATCATGACCTGAGCTGAAGGCAGAGGCTTTAACCCACAGAGCCACCCAGGCACCCCAGAAATTCCTAACAGGTATTAAAGGATGGGTTTAGATTTAAGGGGTTCTGGCAATAGGGGTCAAGAATATTCAAAGATCCTAGACATTCCTTGGCCTAGAGACCCTAGCTACAGACAGGTAGACCCTGACGGTTCTGTGGACACAAAAACAAAGTTCCAGTGAGACACATTTCCCTTGCCTTTCTGTGGCTGTGTAAGTATACACCAATTCTTAGCCACACACCACTCAATCCCACAGAAGGGCTATACAGTTCTGGAAATCTGTCCACACTCACATATACTTAGTAGTGCCTTCATGCCCATGCATGCGCATACATGCACACGCATTCACATACACTCTCTCTCTCTCTCCCTTTCTCACTCATTCATGCCCTGGCACAGTTATATGGACATCAAGGCAGGTGGTAGGAAAGAGGCTTTCACTGGATCAGATAAGGATGGCAATGCCAGATATGGCCTCATGGCACTAATTAGCAGACAACCGTCCTGAGATGCTAAAGATTCTGCAATTGCCACTATGGTCACTATGGGTAGAGGGAATGGCCACATGGATGGGAAGGCAGGATCAACTCATACCCACATGATACTGCAGCAAACCCAGCAGCAAGAGCAAACCTGAAGCAGCCAGGCTATACCCATGAACAGCATGGCAGCCAGTGGCCAAGCAGGGGCAGTGACGCGCCCAGCCAGCATCAGGCCAGTGACCAGAAGCACAGGACCACTGAGCAGCACTGAGGGCACCGGCACTTCTACCACCACATTTTACGGCCCTGTAGTGGGGCTGGCCTAGCCAGTTCATGTCCTTCAGGGCTGAGCTCATCATCTGCTTTACCAGAACCAGGAGGCCCAGCAGGCAGAACACAGTGCCTGCCGCCAGCCAGCACCTGACGAAGCAGCTGCTGGAGAGGAGAGCAGTACTGTGCCACTACTGCGCAGCCCACCGCAAGGCCTACAGGAAAAACAATAGCTCTTTCTCAGGAAAGGCTGCCTGCCTCTGCATCCCAAAATGTTCACAGGCAAAAATGTAGACACATCGTCAGGGTCCTCCATCAAGACAGTCCCATGTCATGTTTCAGGGTCCCCAGTTTTTCTAACGAGCACCTTGGCCTTGGTATAACAAAGCAGAGCATTAGGTGATCATTCAACTATTTCTGGAGTTTTGCAACACTATTAGATCTACAGCCTGCTGCACATTCTGTGTTTTCACTACAAGAAATAAGGACCTCTTCATAAGATACCAAAGCTTGTTGACAGCCTATAGTCCCTTATTATTCCTCTGGTGGGCATCAACACAACTTGGAAATAACCAGCCAACTCCACTACCTTCGTAGGCACTGTTAACCCAAAACTTTCAAATGCCTGAATCCTTAAACCCTGTCACAGCATTGACCTCCACCCAGACATTTTCCTGTCACCACCAATGAACTTCATCATCAGTGTAATCATGAGCGATTAACACTGATTGTCCAAAGGAGTACTGTTGCCCATCTGCCAAACAGAACAATGTTATCTTCACCCACCAGGCAATGAGTAAGCCAGACCTAAGTCCTTGTCTTATTTATTGTTTTGCTAGATAACTCTTGATATCATTTGTGTTATTTGGATACTCTGAGAAGCACATGATACTAAGAATTAGCTGTGCAAAGATTTATTAGGGGAAACATCTGTGAGGAAATCTCAAAAAAAGGCTCCTTGTGAGGGAAAAGGAAAGGAAGAAAAGCTGGGTACAAGGGTAGTAGACAGCATGAGGGTTTTAAGAAAGTTTGGCAAAGTTGCTGGCACATCCTTAAGCCAAAGTTGCCCATCAGAGGAGTCCTGCACCTCCCCATATTGGGCTTACCTTAGCATCCTTCAGTCTCAATAGCAGATGTTTCTGGCTCAGGGGAAAAATATGCTTTCTTTGATTGTTAATTATGCTACTAAGTTAAAATGTTTAGTTTCACTGAAAGTTAAAAGCAAACAAAAGAATGTAGAGGCTTTAGATATATCTTAAATTTATAGCTCCTTTCTTTATTTTCCTATGGTTGTGTCAGTGCCACAATCCCTATATTCTTTTTTCTATAAATTTATTTCAATTAATCTTTGAAGTCCTCAGAAATTCCAAAGACACCATATAAATGACTTATAATTAAATTATTACCTTAAAGTTATTATGTTGAGAATACTAGTGAGGATTATAAGCAATTTTTTAAAATAATATGTGTTTTCAGTTATGTTAAGAATAATTAAAACATAAAATTATTGTAGTAAAAAATTAATCACTCTTCCTATATTATTATATCAATGCAGACAGATATCATTCAGGCTTTTAATTTTTTTAATAAGCAATCTCTACATACAATGTGATGCTTGAACTCACAACACCAAGATCAAGATTCACATACTCTACTGACTGAGCCCAGCCAGGAATCCCTCTTTTCTTTTTAATATAACAATTCAATAGTTTAATATATCACTCAGTGCTCATCAAAATAATGTACTCTTGAGTTAGGGGCTGGGAAGATGGCAAATAAGAGAAAGTTAAGCTCACTTCATTTCATACATTCAACTAGATAGCACATCAACATAAATAACCCAGAAAATGACCCGAAGACTAGCAGAACAAACTCCGTAACTAAAGGTAGAGAAGAGGCCACATCCAATAGGGTAGGAAGAGCTGAGATGTGGTGGGGAGTAAAGAGCCTATGGCCATCCACAGAGTGTGGAGCAGGGAGGGAGCCACAGGTGTGGAGAAGGGCAAGAAACATACTATCACACTGGAGCTCACAAGGGGGAAACAAATCCACATGGCATTTGGCATTAAAAGTGGGAAGGGACAAATTTCCTGAGTTCTTACAACCAGAGGGACTTAAAGCCTAGAATTTTACAAATTAGTGGGCTCTGTTCTTGGAGAACCCAAAGAGCAACAAGAGGCCAAGAGAAACCCTTTAAAAGTAGCACAAAAACAGCCCTAGGAAATACAGTGTAGAAACAGCAGTTTGAAAACTACCTAGGACATAAGGGAGGGAGAGTAGTTTATTCATTCCAGAGTATGTCCTGGAGAGTGACTCCTCTAGAAGCAAAGAGGCTGGCAGGCGCCATTTCCCTCTCCTTGCCCCCAGCACAAACACAAAGCCACCTGAGGGAACCAGGAGAGTGCCAACACGCCAACTAACTTGCTTACACCAAGCTCCACCCCTCTGCACTTCGGTGGATCTGCCCTTTGCAGTCATGCTTGCCTCAGCCCCAGCTCTGTGGGTCCCCTCACCCAGAAAACTGGCACAAACCCTGCCAACATTGCATTTCCCCACCTGTGTGCTCTGCAGGGCCTCAGTCCTGCCAGCGATGGTAGTGGGTCCTGCAAAAGGATGAGGTGCCCCTTGTTAAAACTGCACACCCTGCCCACATGGCCCAGATCCCAGCGGTGGCTATAGCACATTTCATTTCGCAAGCAGACCTGCTCACACCTTGTTAAAACTGCATGACCCAACCTGGCCAGGGACCAAACACTGCCCACAGCAGGCAAAGAGAGTTTCTACAGATGTCTGAGCCAAAGGAGAAAGTGGCCAGGATAAAACAGCAAGGTTCATGCAAGACACATAGGAGATACCCACTAAAACGCCACAATCTGGGGAACAGGGAACACTACACTGCAAGGCACTACAGGCCCTATTCTTCATAAGGCCCATTATTTTCAAGAGTAGGAGACATGGCTGACTTTCCTGACACAAAGAAGCATGCACAGGGGCACCTGGGTGGCTCAGTGGGTTAAGCCTCTGCCTTCGGCTCAGGTCATTATCTCAGGGTCCTGGGATCAAGCCTGGCATTGGGCTCTCTGCTCAGCGGGGAGCCTGCTCCCCCCCACCACCTGCCTCTCTGCCTACTTGTGATCTCTCTCTCTCTCTCTCTGTGTCAAGTAAATAGATGAAATGTTTAAAAAGAAAACAAAAACAAAACAAAACAAAAAAACAAAGAAGCATGCACAGAGACTCAGACAAAATGAGAAGGCAGAGTAATTTGTCTCAAATGAAATAAAAGGATAAGGGCACAGAGCCAGAGATCTAAGTAAAAAAGGTACAAATAACATGCTGATAGAGAAAGAAATCATGAAGATAACTCACTGGACTTGAAAAAAGAATGGAGGACATCAATGAGACCCATAACATAACAAAGAGATAAAAAGAACCAATCAGAGATAGAAAGTCCAATAAATGAAAGTAAAATACATTAGATAGAATAAATAGTAACTACAGGAATCAGAGGAATAAATTAGTGACCTGGAAGACAGAGTAATGGAAAGTAATCAGACTGAGCAGGTGAGAGAAAAAAATATGTAAAATGAAAATAGACTTAGGGAATACAGCAAATCCATCACGTGTAATGACATTTTAAGGATTCCAGAAGAAGAGAGAAAAGGGAGCAGAAAATTCATTAGAATAAAGGTTAAAAACCTCCCTAATCTAGTAAGGAAACATTCAGAACCTGGAGGCAGAGACTTCCCAACAAAATCAATCCAAGGAGGTCCACAGCAAGATATATAGTAAGTAAAATTGAAAAAAGTAGTAATAAAGAGACACTTTTTTAAAATGTAAAAGCAGCTATATATTAACTATGCTGGAATAAAAATATATCCCCCCACCCAAAATTAAAAGCAGTAAGAGAAAACAAGATAGTTATATATGAGGAAAACCCCATAAGGCAATCAGTTGGTTTTCAGCAGAAATTTTCAGGTCAGAAAGGAGTGGCATGATATATTCAAAATGTTGAAAATTCTGGCCAAGTATACCCTATCCAGTAAGGCTATCACTCAGAATAGAAGAAGAGATAAATAGTTTCTCAGACAAACAAAGGCTAATGGAATTTGTGACCACTAAATCAGTCCTACAAGAAATGTTAAAGGAGACTCTTTGAGTGGAAAGAAGAGACCCTAAAGTAAGAATATGAAAAGTAGGAAATACAGAAGCTATAAAAATAAGAATATCTGTAAAAATCAGTCAAAGCTTCACAAAATAAAAGGATGTAAAATATGATACCATTTACCTAAAACATGGAAGGGAGAGTAGTAAAGAAAGGGTCTAAACTTAAGTTTATCCATCAACTTAATACAGACTGCTATATGCAGAAGATGTTATATACAAACCTAGTAATAACATAAATCAAAAACCAGTAATAGATATGCAATGGATAAAGAAAAAGGAATCTAAGTATACCACTAAAGAAAGCCAGTGAATCATGAAAGAGGGCAAGAGAAGAAAAAGTCAGAGAAAACTTATAAAACAGCCACAAAATAAGCAATAAAATGGCAAAAAATATGTATATACCAATAATTACTTGGGATATAAATGGACTAAATCCTCCAATCAAAAGACATAGGATGACAGCATGAATTAAAAAAAAATTCAATATCCATCCATATGCTCCCTATAAGAGACTCATTTCAGACATAAAGACAAATGCAGATCAAAAGTGAGGGGATAAAAAAAATTTATCATTCAAGTGGATATAAAAAGAAAGCAGGGTAGTGATATTTATATTGGACAAGGTGGACTTTAAAATGAAGACTAATAAGAGACAAAGAAGGATACAGTATATTAATAAAGGGGAAACCCCAACAAGAAGCTATAACAATTGTAAATATCAAAGAAGAAATCAAAAATTAGATAGGCCTGTATAACTATACAGTTCCTTCTTAGAACCTCTTTTGATACATCCCAAAGATTTTCTACCATTGTGTTTCATTTTCATTTTTCTTCATGTAATTTTTTATCTTTTCAGTTTCTTGGTTGACCCATTCATTATTTAGTAACATGTTATTTAACCTCCATATATTTGTGCGCTTTCCAGATTTTATCTTGTGCTTCATTTATAGTTTCATAGTGTTGTGGTCAGAAAAGATGCATAGTATGACTTCAGTATTTTTGAATTTTTTGAAAATTGTTTTGTGGCCTAATATGTGATCTATCCTGGAGAATATTCTGTGTGGACTTGAAAAGAATGTGTATTCTGCTTTAGGATAGAAAGTTCTGAATCTATCTGTCAAATCCATCTTCTCCAGTGTGTCATCCAAAGCCAACATTTCCGTGTTGAATTTGTCCTTTTTTTTTTTTTTAAGATTTTTTATTTTATTTTATTTATTTGTCAGAGAGAGATCACAAGTAGGCAGAGAGGCAGGCAGAGAGAGAGAGGAGGAAGCAGGCTCCCTGCTGAGCAGAGAGCCCGATGCGGGACTCGATCCCAGGACCCTGAGATCATGACCTGAGCCGAAGGCAGCGGCTTAACCCACTGAGCCACCCAGGCACCCCTGTGTTGATTTTGATGTTCTGTTTAGATGATCCGTCCGTTGATATAAGTGGTATGTTCAAGTTCCCTACTATTATTGTATTGCTATTGATGACTTCCTAAACTATCGACCAGTTTTTTGTTATTAACTGTTTTATGCATTTGTGCTCTCATGTTGGCTGCATTAATACATAAAACTGTTTTATCTTCTTGTTGGATCATCCCCAGATATCCTTTCTATAGATGCACTGCAAGCTTCAATCATTTCATCAATTTTTCTGTATTACCTTTTTTTCCTATTGTCATATTTATCTCAGCATAGAGGCTTGAAACAGGTGACTTTATCTGCATTTGAACTTTCAATGGAATTTCGTCTGGTTGTGTTAGTTCCTGTCAAAATATAATCCTCACACAATTCAGCACTAAACATCTAGAGACAAAAGAAGTGCGTAAATAGTCAAAATTATCTGTTAAAACTTTTTTGAGATTATCATTTCATAAGTTTGTTTTCTTTTTGCTACTTTTATTATCTCAAGTATTTCCATTTTTACCTGGATTTCTACAATATATGTAACACCCTCATCACATTATATGTAACTATATTCTTTTTTTTAAGATTTTATTTATTTATTTGACAGACAGAGATCACAAGTAGGCAGAGAGGCAGGAAGAGAGAGAGGGGGGAAGCAAGCTCCCCGCTGAGCAGAGAGCCCAATGTGGAGCTTGATCCCAGGATCCTGAGATCATGACCTGAGCCGAAGGCAGAGGCTTAAACCACTGAGCCACCCAGGTGCCCTGTAACTATATTCTTAATGATACAAATGCTTCTGGCAGATGACTCAAAGAGCTTAAGAAATTTTATAACCAAAGTCAGTTTTCTCCTAAGTGAAATTCACATGTCTGTCTTTTCAAATGATTTCTGAAAAGACAATAAACCTTGTCAATATACTAGAATTGATTCCACTTGTCTGTTATCATTTTATAAGAATGGCCCATCTCCAAAGAAATGATCAAATGAACCATGAAAAACTCCACACTGACATTAACATTGGCACTAGTATAGCAGAAAATGATGTAGTCTGTTTTATTTCAGCTGGACAGATATGACCTTAGAGAAGACACAAACATTTTTGGTAAATACTATGATGAGTTAATTTCCTTTCAATTCTTTTTTTTTTTTAATTTTATTTTTATTTATTTTGTCAGAGAGAGATCACAAGTAGGCAGAGAAGCAGGCAGAGAGAGAAGGGGAAGCAGGCTCCCCGCTGAGCAGAGAGCCTGATGTAGGGCCTGATCCCAGGACCCTGAGACCATGACCTGAGCTGAAGGCAGAGGCTTTAACTCACTGAGCCACCCAGGCATCCCTCCTTTCAATTTTTTTACAAAGAGAAGGGACTTATTACGAATGGAATTCCCATTATGACTCATATTCTTTACCAATTCTCAATGCAATCTTTGCAGACTAAAGTAAGTATATATAAGTCGCATGTACTCCCTTTAGTCACTGTAGTATGTCCGCTTGTGTTCCCGTTATAGATACATGGGTGGAATCATAGATGAAACTAAACAACTCATATTTGGACTTTTGGTTTTAGTTGTGAGGTAGAAGCCACCTTGAAAAAAAAAAAAAAAACTATTTCATCTCTCATCTTTATAGAGTCCTATCTAGTTCATGCTTAACCTTCAAGGGTAAAGGCAATTACAGTAAAGGAACATATCTAAATACATTAAAAGTTCAAATATGAAGGAAGAAAAAGAAGGCTCACCCAAAGAGGAGTGTGAGCAACAGAACCAAAACTAAGTAATAAACAAAAAGGTAAGAGTCTCTATGCCTTTCCATTTATTTTCACTTTTTAAAAATATTTAAACCTAAACAGCACAGTGGTGACATTACCATGTTTCTAAAGATTCCATTTTCTATCAAGATGGACAGCAGCCCCAGGTTGGGAAAAGATTTAGGGAGAAAATCTTATATGTCCCCCCACTAATGAGTAGCAGCCTTTAAAAAATATCCCCTTAATGACTAAACATCCTTAATTCAGTGTAGGAAAATATCCCACTAGTTAAACTCTTCATAAAATATTATGAACATGCATTTATCTGAGAAAAGGATTCACAACTTTCATCAAGTCCTTGTCAGAACTATAAAAACAACCACATTAAATAACTCAAGGATTATTGTTGTACTTTCTGTTTGTTCCCTACTTCCATCCTGCTTCCTGTCATATTTTACTGTTGCAAAATTTACTGTTGTAGAATTTCTGTAGCACTATGGAAGTACTTGCTTTTGAACTTCTCAACCTGAAAGTCTAATGCAACTTTTACTTTTCCTCAGATCCACATCTCTGCTTTTGAAAGACTCTTTCACCTCTGCTACACTGAGAAAATGTCACATGAGGAGTTCATTCCAATTTAAAAGCACTTTTTCTCTAAAAAAGATAATTTCCTCTTTCTCAGATGACAAGTTCCTCTTGTTTTCCAATATTTATTTAGCCATTCAGTACATCCATCACATTTTTTCATGTTCCTGAGGATACCAGCTATCACACTTACTACATTCCCTCCAGTTTCATCAATTCTACCTGTAATTTAAAGCAACTTGTTACTTTCTGGGGAAATTCGCCTTTCCTTTCTCCTGTGCCAATATACACTTCAAAATTTACACCAAATGAAATACCAAATAGAACGAATCTAACTTTTGCAACAGTGAAGAAGGTATAATTAAGCCTCATGTTAGTTGTACTATACCCCAGTAGGAATCAAAGAAGTATAATTAAAGTAGAAATGTTGTTCAAGAGGGATGGAAGCAAGAGGTGAGGATTAGGAAACTGAAATATCATTAGGTCCCAGGAGTTGAGCTAGATAGTTATCAAACCATTCTGAACACCTATAAACTCAACAGGAGATAGAAGAGAAGAGGAGTAGCAACTCTAGGAACAGAAAATCAACCACTTTCTGGAAGGTAGGATGTGCAGATATGTGAATCCAAAGTGATGGGAAAAGAGACCATGGGGGGAGTGGCCAGCTCCCACCAAGCAGTAGTGACAGAGAATAAAAAAGCTGAGCAAAAGGGAGACAAATAACTACTGGACCATGAGGGGAGCATTTGAGAGATTAACTGATACCATAAGAACAAACAGTATTAAGATAATTGGGAAGAAGAAGGGGGGCAGCAGAAGGTATACGGGAGCGAATTATAGTAGAGAATTTCCCTCATATGGCAAAGGGAACAAGCATCAAAATCAAGGAGGCACAGGGAACACCCATCAAAATTTCTAAAAATAGGTCCAAACTCCCTCATCTAATAGTAAAACTTACTAGTCTTAGTGACAAGGAGAAAATCCAGAAAGCACCTCAGGACAAGAAGTCTGCAACATAAAATGGTAGAAATATTAGCTTGGCAGCAGACCTGGTAGAGACCTGGCAGGCCAGAATGGACTGGCATGATATATTCAGAGAACTAAAAGAGAAATATGCAACCAAGAAGACTATATCCATCAAGGCTGTCATTGAAAATACAAGGAGAGATAAAAAGCTTCCAGTACAAACAAAAACTAAAAGAATTTGCAAACACCAAATCAGCCATTCAGGAAATATTGAAAGGGGTCCTCTAAGCAATAAGAGAGCCTAAAAGTAGTAGACCAGAAAGGACCGGAGACAATATACAGTAACAGTCACCTTATAGGCAATAAAATGACACTAAATTTATGTCTTTCAATGGTTACCCTGAATGTAAATGGGCTATATACCCCCAATCAAAAGCACAGGGTATCAGAATGGATTAAAAAAACAAAATCCATAAATATGCAGTGTACAAGAAACCCATTTTAGACCCAAAGACACCTCCAGATTTAAAATGAGGGGTGGAAAAAAAATCACAATCCTAATAGACATTAAAAGAAAGCTGGGGTAGAAATCTTTCTATCAGGTAAATTAGACATTAAGACAAAGATTATAATAAGAGATGAGGAAGAATACTATATCATACCTAAAGGGTCTGTCCAACAAGAAGGACTAATCATTTTAAATATCTATGCCCCTAACATGGGAGGAACCAACTATGTAAACCAATTAATAACAAAATCAAAGAAACACATTGAAAATAATACAAAAATAGTAGAGGACTTTAATACCTTCCACACTGAAATGGGCAGATCATCCAAGCAAAAGACCAACAAGGAAATAAAGGCTTTAAAGGACACACTGGACCAGATGGACATCACAGATATATTCAGAACATTCCATGCCAAAGCAACAGAATACACATTTTTCTCTAGTGCACATGCAACATTCTCCAGAATAGATCACATTCTGGGTTACAAATCAGGTCTCAACTGGTACCAAAAGATTGGGATCATTCCCTGCATATTTTCAGACCACAATGGTTTAAAATAGAACTCAACCAAAAGATAAAGTTGGAAATAACTCAAATACATGGAGGCTAAAGAGCATCCTACTAAAGAATAAATGGGTCAACCAGGAAATTAAAGATGAATTGAAAAATTTCATGGAAACAAATGATAGTGAAAACACAACTGTTCAAAATCTGTGGGACACAGCAAAGGCAGTCCTGAGAGGAAAGTATATAGCCATACATGTCTTTCTCAAGAAACAAGAAGGGTCCCAAGTACACAACATAACTCTACACCTAAAGGACCTGGAGAAAGAACAGCAAAGAAAGCCTAAACCCAGGAGAAGAGAAATAACCAAGATCAGAGCAGAAATCAATGACATAGAAACCAAAAGATTAGTAGAACAAATCAATGAAAGTAGGAGTTGGTTCTTTGGTAGAATTAAAAAGATTAATAAACTTCATTATCATCTGGCAAGACTTATCAAAAAAACTGGGAGAAAGAATCCAAATTAATAAAATTATAAATGAAAGAGGAGAGATCATAACCAACACCAAAGATATACAAACAATTATAAGAACATATTCTGAGCAACTATACACCAGCAAATTTGACAATCTGGAAGAAATGGATGCATTCTTATAGACATATAAACTACCAAAACTGAACCAGGAAGAAATGGGAAACCTGAACAAACCCATAACCAGTAAGAAGATTGAAGCAGTCATCAAAAATCTCCCAAAAAACAGAAGCCCGGGGCCACACAGCTTTGCAGGGGAATTCTACCAAACATTTAAAGAAAAATCAATACCTGTTCTCCTGAAACTGTTCCAAAAAATAGAAATGGAAGGAAAACTGCCTCATTTTATGAGGCCAGAATTACCTTGATCCCAAAACCAGAAAAGGCCCCATCAAAAGGAGAATTACAGACCAATATCCTTGATGAACACGGGTGCAAAAATTCTCATGAAAATACCAGCTAATAGGATCCAAAATTCCACTTGGGATTTATTCCTGGGCTAAAGGTTGGTTCAAAATCTGAAAATCAAACAATGTGATATGATACATTAATAAAGAAAGAACAAGAAACATATGATTCTCTCAATAGATGCTGAAAAGGCATTTGACAAAGTATAGCATTCTTTCTTGATCAAAACTCTTCAAAGTGTAGGGATAGAGGGAACATACCTCAATATAATCAAAGCCATCTATGGATAACCCACAGTGAATATCATTCTCAATGGGAAAAACTGAGAGCTTTTCCCCTAAGGTCAGGAACATGGCAGGGATGTCCACTATTACCACTGCTATTCAACATAGTACTAGAAGTCCTAGCCTCAGCAATCAGACAACAAAAAGAAATAAAAGGCATCCAAATTGGCAAAGAAGTAGTCAAATTTCACTCTTTGCAGATGTTATAGTACTTTATGTGGAAAACCCATAGACTCCACTCCAAAACTGCTAGAATTCATACAGAAATTCAGAAAGTATCAGGATATGAAATCAGTGCAAAGAAATCAGTTGCATTTCTATAACCAACAGCAAGAGTGAAGAAAGAAATTAAGGAGTCAATCCCATTTACAATTGCACCCCAAACCATCAGTTACCTAGGAATAAACCTAACCAAAGAGGCAAAGAATCTGAACTCAGAAAACTATAAAGTACCCATGAAAGAAATAGAGGAAGACAAAGAAATGGAAAAACATTCCATGCTCATAGATTGGAAGAATAAATATTGTGAAAATGTCAATGCTACCTAAAGCAATGTACTCATTTAATGCAATCCCTATCAAAATACCATCTTTTTTTTTTTCAAAGTAATGGAACAAATAACCCTAAAATTTATATGGAACCAGAAGAGATCCTGAACAGCCAGAAGAATCTTCAAAAAGAAAGCCAAAGTTGGTGACATCACAATTCCAGACTTCAAGCTCTATTACAAAGATGTTATCATCAAGACAGTATTGTACTGGCACAAAAACAGACACACAGACAATGCAACAGAATAGAGAGCCCAGAAATGGACTCTCAACTCTATGGTCAAATAATCTTCGACAAAGCAGGAAAGAATGTCCAATGGAAAAAAGATAGCCTCTTCAACAAATGGTGTTGGGAAAATTGGACAACCAGATGCAGAAAAATGAAACTGGACCACTTCCTTTCACCACACACAAAAATAGACTCAAAATGGATGAAGGACCTCAGTGTGAGAAAGGAATCCACAAAATCCTTGAGGAGAACACAGGCAACAACCTCCCTAACCTCAGCCACAGCAACTTCTTCCTAGAAACATCACCAAAGGCAAGGAGAGCAAGGGCAAAAAATGAACTATTGGGACTTCATCAAGATCAAATGCTTTTTGCACAGCAAAAGAAACAGTCAGCAAAACCAAGAGATACCTGACAGAATGGGAGAAGATATTTGCAAATGACATATCAGATAAAGGGGTAGTATCCATAATCTATCAAGAACTTATCAAACTCAACACCCAAAGAACAAATAATCCAATCAAGAAATGGGAAGAGGACATAAACAGACATTTCTGCAAAGAAGACATCCAGATGGCCGACACATGAAAAAGTGTTCAACACCACTCGGCATCAGGGAAATACAAATCAAAACCACAATGAAATACCACCTCACACCAGTCAGAATGGATAAAATTAACAATTCAGGAAATGACAGATGCTGGTAAGGATGCAGAGTAAGGGGAACCCTCCTACCTTGTTGGTGGGAATACAATCTGGTACAGCCAGTCTGGAAAACAGCATGGAGTTTCCTCAAAAAGTTTAGAATAGAGCTTCTCTAAAACTCAGCAATCACACTACCAGTTATTTACCTGAAACATAGAAATGTAGTGATCTGAAGGGGCACATGGACCCCAGGGTTTACAGCACCAATGTCCACAATAGCCAAACTATGGAAAGAGCCTAGATGTCCATCAACAGATAAATGGGCAAAGAAGATATGTTATATATATATATATATATATATATATATATATAGAGAGAGAGAGAGAGAGAGAGAGAGAGAGAGAATGGAACACTATGCAGCCATCAAAGGAAATGAAATCTTGCCATTTGCAATGACATGGATAGAACTAGAGGGTATTATGCTCAGCGAAATAAGAGAACAACAATTATCGTATCGTCTCTCTGATATGTGGAATTTGATAGGCAGGTCAGGGGATCT
Organism: Mustela nigripes; assembly: GCF_022355385.1. Taxonomy (NCBI): domain Eukaryota; kingdom Metazoa; phylum Chordata; class Mammalia; order Carnivora; family Mustelidae; genus Mustela; species Mustela nigripes. The sequence continues at coordinate 24,011,744 of NC_081568.1, forward strand.
AGGGTGTAGGGAAGGATAAAATGAAATAGGATGGGATTGGGAAAGAGACAAACCATAAGTGACTCTTAATCTCACAAAACAAACTGAGGGTTGCTGGCAGGTTGAGGGGTATAAAGAGGGTGGTTGGATTATGGACATTGGGGAGTGTATGTGCATTGGTGAGTACTGTGAAATGTGTAAGCCTGATGATTCACAGATCTGCACCCTTGGGGAAAATAATACATTATATATTGATAAAAATAATTAAATGAAAAAATTATTATGAGGGGGTAAAAAAGAAGTGAAGTTCAATTAGTCTCTTAACAATTGGCAAAGAGGGACACCTGGGTGGCTCAATGGGTTAAAGCCTCTGCCTTCGGCTCAGGGTCATGATCCCAGGGTCCTGGGATCAAGCCCCGCATCAGGCTCTCTGCTCGGCAGGGAGCCTACCTCCCCCTCTCTCTCTGTGCTTGCCTCTCTGCCTACTTGTGATTTCTGTCTGTCAAATAAATAAATAAAATATTTTTTTTTAAATTGGCAAAGATTCTTTATGTTTATGCCAGTGTAGGTGTGAGTGAGTGCAGACTAGTACTTAATTTGTTGGTGACATAATACTAAAAATAAACTCAAAATGAATTAAAGACTTAAATGTGAAACCCGAAACCATAAAAATCTAAGAGAATACAGGCAATAATTACTCTAATATCAGCCACAGCAACATTTTTCTAGATATGTCTCCTAAGGCAAGGGAAACAAAGGCAAAAATTAGCTGTTGGGAATACATTAAACTATGAAGATTTTTGCACAGTGAAGGAAACAATCAACAAAATTAAAAGGCTACCTACTAAATTGAAAAAGATATTTGCAAATGGCATATCCTATAAAGGGTTAATATACAAAATATGTAAAGAACTTCTACAACTCAACACCAAAAAAAAATTATTTAAAAATGAACAAATGAATTGAATACACATTTTTCTTTAAAGAAGACATACAAATGGCCAACAGATACATGAAGTGTTGTTCAACATCACATCATCATCACAACATTCACACGTTCAACATCACAACATCACATCACGTTATCAGGGAAATGCAAAGCAAAAACCACAATGAGATATCATTTTACACCTGTTCAAAATGGCTATAATAAAAAAGATAAAAAATAACATGTGTTAGCAAGGATGTGGAGAAAAAGAAATCCTCATATATCGTTGGTGGGAATGTAAAGTGGAACACCCACTGTGCAAAACAATGTGAAGGTTTCTCAAAAAATTAAAAATACCACATGATCCAATAATTCCACTACTGGGTATTTACAAAGAAAATGAAAACACTAATTTGAAAAGATATATGCACACTTATGTTTACTGCAGCATTATTTGCAATACCAAGATATGGTAGCAACCTAAATTAGCATCAATAGATAAATGGACAAGGAAGATGTGGTATACACACACACACACACACACACACACACACACACACACAGAGAAGAATATTATACATCCATAAAAAAAGATGAGATCTCACCATTTGCAACAACATGGATGGACCTAGAGAGTATTATGTAAGTGAAGCAAGTCAAACTGAAAACTGCAAATACTACATGATTTCCACTATATGTGGAATCTTAAAAAATAAAACAAATAAATACACAAACAAAAAGCAGAATCAGACCTGTAAATACAGGGAAAAAATCGCTACCAGAGGAGAGAGGAATGGGGGAGATGGGCAAAATGGTTGAAGAAGAGTGGGAGATAGAGGCATTGAGTTATGGAATGAATAAGTAAGGAATAAAAGGCACAGAATGGGAATAAAGTCAACGACACTACAATAACATGTATGGTGGCAGATGGTAGCTATACTTGTGGTGAGCTCCGCATTATGTAGAAGAAGTTGAATCACTACATCGTACACCTGAAATTAATGTAACATTTTGTGTCAACTATACTCAAATTAAAAAAAAAAGAAAAAGAAAAAGAAATCTGCTGGTGACAGTGTAAATTTGTAGTCTTTCTGGGGAAATAACATGGCCATATGCTGAATGTGAATTTACCGGATATAAGTCTTTATTTCAGATTGTCACTTTTCCAGATTTGTCTTATAGGAAAACACATTAGACAAGTGGGGAAAGATGAATATATAAAGATGTTTATTTTAGCACTAATTTTAAAAGTAAAATTAGCAAGCAATCTAAATAATAAGGAATAGGGAGTAAATAAAATAACTTTGATACAGGCATACCAGAAAAAGCCATGAAATTTTAAAGTCATATTTTAAAATGCATCTAACAAGCTAGGAAATGCTTAAAATATATTTTTTGAAAACACAGGTTATAAAACACTCTGCATAGTACCTGTGTTTTAAAACCATATCTATATACAAATCTAGAAATATTAACTTTTCTTTTTATTCTAGATGGTATAATTCTGACTCATTTTCTCTTGCATTAATCATTCTATAACTTCTATATCTTCCAAGAAAAAAGTTAGATTTGTATTTTAGATACAAAAAATCAGAAAAAAATAAGTGTTATTGTTAAATAGACCCCAAAAAGATGACTGAAAAATCTATGACAAAAAAATTACCAAGAAAAGAAAAAAAAATTGAAAAATTTATAATTACAGTAGATTTTAAATGAAAAGTAATGTTGTTATACTAATTTGCAAAGTCTACCATTAGTGATAGAAAAATATTAAAGTAAATCTTCTTATTCCAAAGCTGGTGTTCTTTACAGGTTATGTAAACCTAAAAGGCTTCTGCTTAAAGCAACATTGCTATCAGGAAAGCAAAAATTTGTTTTTAATTTAAGTTTTTATTTCATTTACACTTAATTAACAGATGTGTGATATTAATTTCAGGAGTAGAATTTAGTGATCATCACATATAACATCCAGTGCTCATCACAAGTGCCCTCCTTAATACCCATCACACCCGTGTAGCCCATCCCACCCACCCTTGCATCAACCCTCAGTTTGTCCTCTACAGTTAAGAGTCTGTTTTATGGTTTGCCTCCCTCTCTCTTGTTTTTCCTGTATGTTCATCTGTTTTGTTTCTTAAATTCTACATATGAATGAGATCATATGTTGTCTTACACTGACGGACTTATTTCGCTCAGCATAATACACTCTAATCCATCCACATTGTCAAAAATGGCAAGATTTTATTCTTTTTTTATTGCTGAGGAATATTCCATTGTATGTATTCCATTGTATGTAGCCCATTGTATGTATACATTGTATGTACATATATTTGCATATTCTTTATCCATTCATCATCTGATCCACATTTATTCTCTTTCCATAATGTGGCTATTGTTGATAAGGCTGGTATAAACATTGGGGTCCATGTGTCCTTTTGAATTAGTATTTTTATATCTTTTGGATAAACATCTAGTAGCACAGTTGCTGGGTCATAGAGTAGTTCCATTTTTAACTTTTTGAGGACCATCTATACTGTTTTCCAGAGTGGCTGTACCAGTTTGCATTCCCACCAACAGCGTGAGAGGGTTCCCCTTTCTCCACATCCTTGCCAACTTCTGTTTCCTGACTTGTTAATTTTAGCCACTCTGATAGGTGTGAGAGGGTATCTCATTGTAGTTTTGTTTTGTATTTCCCTCATGATGAGTGATGTTGAGTATTTTTTTCATGTGTCTGCTAGTCACTTGAAAATCTTCTTTGGGGAAATATCTTTTCATGTCTTCTGTCCATTTCTTAACTGGATTATTTGGGGTTTTTTGCATATTGAGTTTGGTAGGTTCTTTATAGATTTTGGATACTAACCTTTTATTGGCTATGTCGTTTGCAACTATCTTCTCCCATTCAAAGTCTGCTGTTTAGTTTTGTTGATTGTTTGCCTCATTGTGCAGAAGTATTTTATCCTGATAAAGTCCCAATAGTTCATTTTTGCTTTTGCTTCCCTTGTCTTAGGAGACATGTCTAGTAAGAAGTTGCTACAGCTGAGGTCACAGAGCTCACTGCCTGTCTTCTCCTCTAGTATTTGTATGGTTTCCTGTCTAAAATTTAGGCCTTTCATCCATTTTGAATTTATTTTTGTGTATAAATAAGAAAGTAGTCCAGTTTCATTCTTCTGCAGGTCGCTGTCCAATTTTTCCAACACCATTTGTTGAAGAGACTGTCTTCTTTCCAATGGATATTCTTTCCTGCTTTGTTGAAGATTAGTTGACTATATAGTTCTGGGTCCATTTCTGGGTGCTCTATTTTGTTGATCTATGTGTCTCTTTTTGAGCCAGTACTATACTGTCTTGATCACCACAGCTTTGTCATACAACCTTGAAGTCCGAAATTGTTTGCCTCCAGCTTTGCTTTTCTTTTTCAAGTCTGATTCAGCTGTTTGGAGTCTTTTGTGGTTCCGTACAAATTTTAGGACTGTTTGTTCTACCTCTGTAAAAAATGCTGGTGGTATTTTGATAGACATTGCATTAAATGTGTAGATTGCTTTGGAATGTCATCTGCAAATGGTGAAAGTCTGACTTCATCCTTGCTGATTTGGATGCCTTTTAGTTCTTTTTGTTGTCTGCCTGCTGTGGCCAAGCTTTTCAGTTCTACATTAAATATCAATGACAAGAGTGGACATACCTCTCTTGTTTATGACCATACAGGAAAAGGTCTCAGTTTTTCCCACTGAGGAGGATACTCACTGTGGGTCTTTTGTATAAGGCCTTTATGATGTTGTGGTATGTTCCCTCTATCCCTACTTATTTGAGGGTTTTATCAAGAATAGATGCTGTACTTTATCAAATATTTTGTCTGCATCTACTGAGGATCATATGGCTCTTATCCTTTGTTTTATTAATGTGCTATATCACATGATTGATTTATGAATATTGAACCATCCGTGCAGCCCAGGAATATATCCCACTTGATCATGGTGAATGATTCTTTTAATGTTGGATTTGATTTCCTAGTATTTTTTTTTTTTTTGGGAATTTTTGCATCCATGTTCAGCAAGGACATTGGCCTCTTAATTTTCTTTTTCAGTGGGGTGTTTGTCTGGGTTTAGAATCAAGGTCGTGCTGGCCTCATAGAATGAGTTTGGAACTATTCCTTCCATTCTTTTTTTTTTTTTTTTTTAATAGTTTGAAAAGAATAGGTATTAACTCTTCTTTAAATGTTTGGTAGAGGGGCACCTGGGTGGCTCAGTGGTTAAGCATCTGCCTTCAGCTTAGGTCATGATCCCAGGCTCTTGGGATCGAGCCCCACATTGGGCTCCCTGCTTGGCACGAAGCCTACTTATCCCTGTCCTCCCTGATGGTGCTTTCTGTTACTTTCTCTGTTCCTATCTCTCAAATAAATAAATGAAATCTTTTTATAATAAATAAGTCAGTCATATTTGGCACTCAAATTGATAAATAGACACATTCATTTATATGTATATGTATGTGTATGTGTATATACATATTTTTTTTCTCTGCCAAAATAATTTTTGAAATCTGGAAAGCAGGTAATTGAAAATAGAATGCTGCATTCCTTATCCAAAGAGTAATGAGTTTAGCATCAAGACATAGACGTTCATTTCCTTGAACCCCTAAAAGTTTAGATAATACCAGAGTTTCTTTGTTTTCCCCAGAATCTTTTTTCTTATGACATTCCAGGAACTTGGTTATTTCCCACACTCCTAGAGAACGTATGCTTTTCATAAACCTTGCTGAGACTCTTTTAGACTAAGCGAAATGCCTGGCATTGTGGAGAAAGAATGCACTAAAAGCAATGGTGCTAGGCTCGCTATACCTTCCTGCAAGAGCGATCAAAACATGGCCCTGCTCTAATACCTAGGCAGGGTATACAAAACATGCTTTCTGGCAAAGGGCAAATAATGGTAATAATTATACCCACACAGATGAAGGAATTTAAAGAAGCATCCCTAATACTCAAAAACACCCACCAAATCATGAATGCTAATGCTAAGAAATCCCAAAGAACTTAAGAAAAATCTAAACATCTCCCAAAAAGGCACAAAATTTTAGTGATAGGAAAACATTTATACTTCATTACTCTTTTAAAGAATCCTGCTAGCAAAAAGACATCAATATTTGTTTGAAAATAGGATGAAAGCCATATTTGGCAGAAGCACATTTGAAATCTTTCCAGGATATATTTTTGTTCTCAATGGAACAACAGAACTTGGCCTTTATCCAATTTTAGAAAGGCACACACATATTCATGTATGTACATGTTTATGTCAAAGCAAATGAAAAGTGTAACTTTAACAGATATTCCTCCCCGCTTACCTCAACCAAGTCCCTTTTTTTCCCTGACAGATGCAAAGACACAATTAGAAATGACCTAGATGGTTATAAGAGCTGTATTGATGCTTTGAAGGACTGCTGGGGGCGGGGGGGCAGAGATTTTGTTATGGGTCCTCTGCTAAATGTGCTTTTATACATAATATGTATCTATGCAAATATACAGTTTATAAATATTATGTTGTGTCAACTGTCTGAAACTTGCTTATTTATGGATAGAAATATGTCTTTGAGAACTTTCTTTCCATTTGAGTACTTATATCTGTTCCTCATAACCAAAGATCCATTACATAAGACTAGCTGATATTTATTGGACACCTATGCAGAAGACACTCTTGGTGTTTTACTTGTGTTATTTCCTTTAATTCTCACAAATAGGGTGGGTATCGTTTTACAGATGAAAAAATAAACAGAAACAGAATAACTAAACAGAAAAGTTTAGTTACTTCCCCAAGGTCACACTGTAAGGAGACAGCAGAGCTAGGTTTTGAATCCAGATGGCCATATGCTTCTCTACAGTATTTCACAGGATTCTTTATAAATACTTAACATTCCTTAAAAATATTCCTCCAGTAGTAGACAATCAGCTTATTACAAGTCTTTTTTTTTTTTTAAATAAACATTGCTGCCATAAACTTCCTTATCTCAAACTCTTTATGTATACCTGTGAGCATCCCCTAATGTACACACCTAGAATTACAATTCCTGGTGGAAAATTAATCATAGGCCATCCTTCAGTATTTAGTTTTATTTTGTTTTGTTTTTTGTTTTTCTGGGTTTTTTCCCCTTAGTGAAAAATGTGCTTCTATTAAAGCATGGGAACAGGATCCATGGGCAGAAAAGGTTGTACTTGTGATTGTGAGGAAGATTATATACTTTTTAGTTAGTGAGGATTAGGGAAAAGTGAGTCTCTAAGGAATCTGTGTATGTGGAAAGTGAGGTTTGCAGGGGCTACCGTAGTAGACAGACCTAGATTCAAATTGTGTTTTTCTACTTAGGGTTTTGGGGGGAAGGTCTCTCTAAACATGTTTACTTATATGTGAAATGAAAATACTGACTGTACTTAAAGTATTTAATAATTTTGTTGGAGATTAAATGAATTAATGCATGAAAAGAATGTAATCCAGTGCCTAATACATACTTGAATGGGAAACCTCTGAATCCTAAGTCTATCCCCATTTCTTCTTTTGACTCATTCATTATTCTTTCCTGTTATACTATAAGCAATCATTTCTTTTTCTGTCTCTCTATCTTTGTATTCACAAGAGTTTCTGGTAGAAGGGACTATAGTTTCTATACGTATCTGCAAAAGCTCCTGGAAAAGCTCCTAGTGTTATTCATGTTTAATAAATGAACAAATAATTGAGGTGCAGAAAGCACATCCCAAAGTGTTCTAATTCTTCCAAATCTTTTTGACCATCTGATCTAAGAATCTCTTAACATATTGCTTTACATTCCTTCCATTCAAACATACCCAATTTTCCTTTGTCACATTGTTTCATGGGTCAGTGTTAAAAAAAAAAAAAAAAGAAAAAGAAAAAAAAAACTGAAGAAGTGATAACTGATTTTAAAAACCTAAAATCTCTCTGAAATATATAATTGGGCCAAAGAAAAGCAACCAAAAAATTTTTACCCTTAGTGCTCTGATCTGATCAAGGTAACAACTGTGCAGGTTCTTCTGGCCACAAAGTAAATGAGTGGTTCCCGCTCTCATTTAGTTATGTACATTGATCAAAATAAGTGGGGAATGAGAAATTTCCATTCATTCCCTGTTGTATAGACACAGCAGGAAGTTGTTGCAGTTTGTTTTATTGTCTGCCTGGAGTAAAAGTCATTCTGTTGTTTTAATAATACATCGTGATGGTTTAATGATGGATGGGGTTTCAGAGCTCTTAATCAGCTTCCGACAATGACTCGCACAAACTGAACTCATGTAGCTGGCACAGGTTCAGAGAAGAGAAGGTGCAGACATGCGAAGGAATGCCACCTAATTTACAATGAACATGCTAACATCATTCATTACTTTATCATATGGTTTCACATTTTGTTTCACTAATTTTGTAGGGTTTTTTCTGTCCTCTTTTCCTGTCTACTTTTTATTCTCATTTTGTTCATTTCAATACATTTTGTGTGTCCATACCTGATTCCAACCCCTATATTTGTAAATTCTGCTTTCATTTGAATAAAAATTTGGGATTCATTATTATTAAGGTCAAAGGAAAAAAATATCTGCAGCTGAATGTGTGTGCTTCCCGAAGTACAAAAGTGAAATGAAATGTAGGCAAAGTATCAAAACTGAGAATGTAAAGAAGTACATGAGTGCAGGGAATTAGAAGTGGTCTGGGTTCCATTTGCCTGATATGCATAACTTCTCCCCTTTACCACAGTTTTTATCATTCTGCATTTGTATCTTGTATAATTTGTTATAAGAAAACTGAGAGAACTAAAGGATGGCAGTAGAGAGTTAGGGACCAGGTTCAATCCCGACATTCATTTTCAGATTGGGCAGTAAAGGGTTTAGCTCACAGAACCTAGAGAAAGCATTTATCGAGAGTGCAATAATAGGGCATGAAAAGATAAGACATAACAGAACAAGAAGCAGAGTCCTGTCCGTGATCAGGTGCAAACTTGGAAAGTAGTTCTGGAGGCTTCTGCCAAAAAAGCAATGCCGTATGGCAGAGGCAGATGTCCAAATGGTCCAAATAATCAGCCTCAATCCTACCATCATGGACCCAAAACACCCATTAAGGGCTGATGCACAGCAGCCTTGATCCTGTGCCCACTGTGATATGCTCCAATTCTACTTCCAAAGAGCGGGGTTATTTCTGACTCCTTTCCTACCAACCACGGCACTAATGAATTGTTCCTTTAACTTTAATTGTGCAAGATCTAGAAAGAAATAATTGGCTTAGTATAGAAAAGAGAAATATTAAAATTGCATCTTCAATATCACAAGAAACCCTCACAGTGTCGCATATCAAAGTTCCAAAACAAAAGTGTAATTGGCTGGAGCTCTAGTGAAAAACATGTGTAGAGTGAAGTTCTTACATCAAGGCTAGTGCCCTAGTCCTGCAGAATCGGCACAACTCTCAGCTGTAGGACATGTCTCTATCTTGGTTCTCTCAAGATTCTTGTCTTATGTAAGTTTCCTGGTTGTTTTGCATCACTGTAAAGCTATTATCTATGGCCAACACCAAGCACAGCATGCCAGGCATTTCCTTATATTTATATTGATAAATATTTTCATAGAAGTCTTAGTATGTCTGAGAACCATTGTTCAATTTCACAGACTTCATGTAGAATCTGTATTCATTAAACCTTTGTGGTTCTAAGCACAGTCACTCCCAATTTGACACACTCAGAGCCAACACATATGACAGTTCATTAATTTCCCATTGGTGGTGTGTACATGCTCTCAGTAACTTACTGCTCAGACAGGGTCGCTTTCTGAGCTGCTTTCCAACTACCCAGGAGCTAATTGATTATACTTAATTCTTGGATAATCCTCTACAATAGCTTCCCGAGTTGCCACTGAGGTGTTACACACACTTTTCTGGGTCAATAAGGTATGGTTTACTAAAGCTTTTATTCAGCCACATAATCATTTATAGATCACATACTGAACACACATTTGTGGTAAGGCAGTGTGATAAGCCTGAGGCTGTGAAGACACAGCTTAATCACATTACAACCTGGGGAAAAGAGATAAATGCATAAACCAATGGGTACAACATGTGAGAGACACTGCAAAAAAGGATACCACAGGAGAACAAAGGAATGGTCATTTCTAATTGGGGAGAGGGAGTGGCCATTTCTATAGCTCAAGAATTCCTGAAGTACCATTAAAAGAATTTCAGATGCAGCTAAAATGTGTGTCATTAAACAGAAACTCCAAAGATACAGAATAATATACAAAATAGGATATTCAAAACTTTGCCCTTGTCCCTATCCAGGTGAATTCATAGTTTGCAAAATGCTGATCTCATTCAGGAAAATAAAGACAAATATCTGTTTCCTAGTATCTCTTCCAGATACTCCCATGGTCTCCTCACCACTGCGTTTGACCTCCTAGACAGAATGTAATAAAGTCAGTCTTTCCAGTTAATGGTTAGTGGCTGTGTTCACTTCAGAAGGAAGTCAACGAAATGTATGCATTTCGTACATTTTCACCTGCTAGAATTCTACTTAGATTAATTTTTGTATATTTATTCTCCTTTAAAGTTATTCTCTTTTAAAAAGCATATTTTCAAACCATTTCATCAATATAAAATTTAAAATATTATGTATTAAATATTCTCTGTGAAACACATCTTGGTGCTATAGCTCCTCATCTTTAATCCTTCAAACAAATTCAGGATAAAATTATAGCACTACGGTAAGAATTGCTAATGCTTTCTATTAAAAAGTTTTGATGATTTTCATGTTCTCAGATATGTAAATTCCATTTTGCGGTGACTTTTTTGTTTTTAAAGTAACCATCAGTAGAACTAAGTCATTTTTAGTTGTCAGACGTCCAAAGGCTAGTAACAGAACATTTGTTAGCTGGTTCATAGGATTCTCAAGTTGAGATTGATGTGATTATTTATAGTATAAAATCTCTAAAAAACATGAAATTCTATTTTATATTCTCATCTTCCTGAAAAATCGATCAGTGTGGGATAGTTCATATTCTATTTCCTATATTTCATATTCTATTTCCTATAAGGAAATAAAGTCAATAAATAAATATTAGATAGAACTTTTCCTTATGGCAGACATCATAAAACCAATCCTAAGAATAAGAGTTTTGGTCTACATATGATCATATCCAGTGCATGGTCATTAATTTAATAACAGAAGGAACACAAGAATTATTTTACCTATATGGTCAGATGAAGTTTTTGAAATCATTAAATAATGCCTGCACATTAGTAGAAAGAACAGAAAGACATTTGAAATAATATACTCATTCATCATGCTTTTCCCCAGAACAACCACTATTTTCTTGTTCAAAAAAAAAAATGAACAAAAGCACAAATGAACTATTACCTTTCAAAAAATGCAAATTTCAAATAGAATCTTTTTTTTTTTTTTTTTTTTTTTTTTTTGAGAGAGAGCTAGAAAGTCGGGGAGAAGCAGAGTAAGGAGAGAGAAAATCTTAAGCAGGCTCCATGCTCAGCACAAAGAAAGGACATGGGCGGGGCTTGATCCTAAGACCCTGAGATCAGGACATGAAATCAAGAGTCAGACACTTAATTAACTGCACCGTCCAGGAACCCCTCAATTAAAATCACTTTCAAAGCAATGGAAACTACTATGACATGATGCTCAATAATAACAATGAAAAAACCACAGTCTACAGAAATGCTCACATTTTTACAAAACTCTTTCCTCCATTAAATATATTAATAAATAAATTCCATTTTTTCATAGTAATAGATACTGAAAAAGTTAAAATGCCCATCAAAAACAAATGTCTTCACTGGAACATGCATGTTTAATACATGTTACATGTATTGACCAGGCTGAGATAATGGCATCAAAGCTTCGGGGAGAAGAGTAACACTGTGAGTGATCAAATTAAAATGAAAACAAAAAGAAACAAGTAAACCTTGTCACTCACAAAGGCAGTGGGAGCAGCAGGGACTGGGCTGCGGGCAGCAAAAAAAAAGCGCTTTTTAATTCTACCTCCTACTGTCCCATAGAAAATATGATGATTCTTTGTGCAATGAGCTCCCATAAGAACCTACCTAAGGTTCCCTGGCTATTTCTTTACTTTCCAGAACTATTTTAATGATATCTTTAATTACTATGAAGTTTCCACCAAGAAGATCAGGGTGCTACATCAATTAAGACATCATCATTATAAACAATAATAATTAAAAGCACATAAAGTTCACAGCACAGAACAGCCACAGAACACTGAGCACAACGGCTTGTTGAAGGAAAAGGGTCCTTTTAGCTGTTCTCCTTGTAACGTGATATTAACAGAGCCATTTTCTGAAGTTGAAAACCAGCTTAAAAAGCAACATCAATTTATCAACTGCAAAATGCCTACAGGTTGATCTATGGAAATTTGCTCTCATACTTGGAAGAATTATCCACTACCAGTGTCTCCTTTAAAATCAGAACTTTGAAAAAAAATAGTGTAATGCCAATTAAAAAAGGAAGGAACCTGCCAAAAGAGTTTCTGACTGAACAGAGATTGCTTGTATGATTTTAATAATTCTGTCTCCTTTTTGCATATTCCCCTACTTGTGATGATTAGTAAGTTGCAAAACCCATTTATAGTTTTATTTTAGCATCTGTGAACAAGGAGCAAAAATTGTTTCTGACACAGGAGAAATTACTTTAAGTTGTACAAACTACAGGTTCTATTTATCTACCAAGTAATTCACATAACCCTTCCAACAAACTCAATGTTTATCCAAGGATACCCTCTTTGGTTTGAAATATATTTTCCTTTTATATACTTTCAAGAAATAATTCTGTGACTTCTTCTTTGTAGAAATGCCAAATATCTTTTCTTTTTTAATAAAATAAATTTTTTATTGAAATCTTTATCACTCAGCATGAGGTGAGCAGAGCATACATGTACAGCTTGGTGAATTACCACAAACTGAGAAGACCCATGTAATCCCATTCGGATAAATAAATTGAACAAATCCAGCATCACAGAAATCTCTCTCCTGTCTGCTCAAGTTATTTAACATTACTTCCAAAAGAAGTAGCCAATACACTGCCTTCAATGGCCATCTCTTATTAACCAGTTTTGACCTGTATGGGAATAGGTCTATAATATGCCTAGTCTTTCTAGGACTCTGTTGGGTCCACCTTGTGTTTATGAATCTGTTACGCTGCGTGTAGCAGTCGTGTCTCCACTGACATTACATCATGGCATCACATTATGTGAACACACCACAGTTTGCTCATACCAGATTGTAGGCTGCTGTGATGAACATTCCTGTATGTATCATTTGATGCACACAGGTTTTCATTTCTATTAGGTATATGTCTATGGTATAACAACAGGCCACAGAGTTTGTGCATATCCAGCTTCCGTAGATATTTCCATACAATTTTCCAAAGTGGCTAATTCATTTTATGTAATGACCATCTGAAGGCAAGAATTCCAGTTGCTTAATATCGCCATCAAAAATTTTCATTTTCATCTTTTAAAATTTTTAACTTTCATCTGTAAGTTAATTCATTGTTTCATTTTTAATATTATCTCATTTGGGTTTTAATTTGAATTTCTGTTGATTAACGATGTTGAGCAACTCTATATATGCACATTGGACATTTGAATACCTCCTTTTGTGAAATGCTTCTTTGATATTTTTGCCAATCATTTTAAAATTGAGTTGTCTATATTTTTCTTAACGATTTAAAGGAGCTCTTTGCAAACTCCTAATGTGAGTTGTTTTTCAGATACTTATATTGCCAACATCTTCTTCCTCTTTGGTTTGTCTTTTCTCTTTCTTAATGGCAACCTTTAAGGAACACAAGCAATAATTTTAATAAAGTCCACTTTATAAATCTTTCACTTTTATAACAATGGTTTGGGATAGATGAGTTAAGAAATATTTACCAACTCCCAAATCATGGAAACATTCTCCTGATGTTTTGTTTTAGAAGATGTTTTAGAAGATGCATTGTTTTACCTTTACATTTAGGTCTATGGTCCCCTGAGACATGAGGTCTTTTTTAATCATCTGAAGTGGGGCTAAAGATTGTTAGGTTGGTTTTTTTTGTTTTTTTTTTTTTTTTTTTTTTTTTTGGTTTTGGGGTTTTTTTCATGGATATCCAGTTGACCTAGAGCCACTTATTGAAAAGAACATCTTTTCCCTATTGCACTGAAGGGGAACATTATCATAATTCAGGTAACTATAACTTGGCATTGTGTGTTGCTTTGTTGATCTATTCTCCATTATATACTGAATAATTACAAGTTGCTAAAGATTTATAAGTCTAGATATTATGTAATGTAAGATTCCTCACTTAATTCTTTTTCAAGATTATCATTTCTATTCTTGGTCCTTTACTTCTCCATATAAAGTGTAGATTCAGCTTGTCAATTTCTACCAAATAAAAAGATAAAAATTTTATTGGAATTCCATTAAACCTATAGATCAATTAGGGTACATCTCATATCATTACAATATTGGATCTTTCCAATCTGTGAATACAGTACCTCTTTCCATTTATTTAGTCTTCCTTAATTTCTTTTACACCTAGTAGTTTTGTTTGTAAGGAGTTTTCAATCTTACATTACATTTATCGCTGGTTATTTGATGTATTTTAAAGCTATTCTTAAAGTTATTACACATTTTTTTAAAATTTTGCTTATAATTATAAATAAATTTTGTTTACAGTTAAAATCATATACAGAAACACTGTATTCAGAACCTGAATCTACACTTTTTTTTACTAGTTTTTAAAAATTATATGCAAATAATGACAATTTTGTTCTTCTCTTTTAATACTTTTCCTTTTATTTATTTAGCTCCATTGCACTGGACAAGATCTTCAGAAAAATGATGAACAGAAAAGATAGTGGCATTCTTATCTCATCTGTCTCAAGGAGCTGCTTTCAATATTTAACCATTAAATAGGATCTGTTTTCTGTAGGCTTTGGTTGATACCTTTAACGAAAATGAGGAAGTTTCTCCTAGTTTGTTCAAACTTTTTATCATGAAAGTGTGTTATATTTTATCAAAATCTATTCATCTATTAAAATTATTGTATAATATATTTCTCCTTAATTCTGTTAACATGGTCAATGACACTAGTTGATTTTTGAATGTTAATCTCATGTTGAATTCCTAGAATAAATAAGCCAAGCAAATTTCTTTGCATTTCCTACAAGATTTTCAAATATGAGAATTGTAGAATTAATAGAACCTTTTTTAAAAGATATATTTATTTATTTGAGAGAGTGAGATGGAGAGAAAGAGAACACAATCGGGAGGAGGGACAGAGGGAGGAGAGAATCCTCAAGCTGGCTCCGCGCTGAGCACACAGCTTGTCACAGGGCTGGCTGCCAGGACCCAGATCATGACCTGAGCTGAAATCAAGAGTTGAGCGCTCAACCGACTGAGCCAACCAGGTGCCCCGAATTAATAGAAATTAAAAAAAAAAAACAACTATCTTATTTTCAACTATTTCTGACACTTTTATAAGGCATACAAAGTTACCTGCTCCAGATATCATCACTGGTTTTCATTTACTTTCAGGTATGCTTTTGCAATGACCTGAAGAATTCACATTTTCTTTGTCCATTATAGCTCATATAATCTAGAAATTGGTCTCTGAATGCCTTAATATAGGAATTAATATGAAATATTGTATATTTATCTTATTGTTGGAAAATGGTTTACTCTTAAACCAATGGTTTAAAAAATATATTGACCTAATAATTGGCTTTTAAGGATATATATGGCCTTTGCATAATCAATTCTGGTGTCCACTTTAAAACATTGGTAAAGTCTAGAATAATATGCAAAATTTGTCTGAGCTTCCTCAGATCTTAGAGTAGTAATCAACCTTTAAGCACTTTCTTCCACCCAACTTGCACTTCTAGATGGCGAAGTTCATGCAAACAGGAAGATACGGTTATGAAGAGTCCACATAAACACACAAAAAAACAACCACACAGCTACTTATAGGCTCAGTCAATTGAAAAACATGTTTTTTCCATCTCCCATATCTCCAACATTTGGAAGTGAAAATGCTACATATAAAGTGGTATAGTATGGAAGTATTTAAGTAGGAAGAGACTTGCCTTTTATAAAATCTATTTGGAAAAAAATTGTTTAAGGTACATAAAAGAACAGTTATTAATCAAATGAAGTGAGTGAAGAATTTAAAAACAAGCTATTCAGAATTTTAGAATCACCACATATTTGGGGGACAGGATTAATAGTCAGTATTTGGGACTCCACTATTGTTTCAGGTTCAAATAGAAAAATGTGGAAACTAAGCCAAGAAGTTAGTTTAAGAAGCAGCTGCAGCCCATTTTAGAAGCATACACGGGCATTCCTTTAATGCTGTCACTAAGATACCAAATTTGGCATAAAACAATAAAGCTTGGAAAAATCAAACAGTGAGGCCTTGGAAGCTCATTTTTACCAGACAGTAAAGTTTGCTGCATTACATTCATATGATTTAGTTCAGCTAATTTTTTTTCATCTCTTTGTAGTAAAATATAAGTATTCTTCTGTCTTATTCTCTAAAGCCCGTTAGCAGTGAAAGTCCATCTTTTCTAATTTATGAGAATGTTTAATCAAATAAGACTTTGAACTTTCATTATAACCTTCAAATAACGTCTGGGGATCATCTCCTAAGGTTCTGAATTCCTAGCGAGTAGCACTGTGCCATTTACTAAATTGCCAATATATTTAATAAATAAGAAAACTTTGTTATGTGATAAAATGTTTGATTAAGGAATGAAACAATTTTAACTTTCAAATTTTATCTTTCAAAAACTGGACTGTGAATAGTGCATGGACCAAATCCATTAGTTAATATGAAAAAAAAAAAAGATTAACGTCTTTACTCCTACCTCTTACTTGTTACTATTAACTGTTAGGTAACATTGGAGCCTGGGATCCTATTTGAAACTACTGTGTTATTTCAGTATTGGAATTAAAACTTTCTCAGACACTCCCAAGATATAGAATGATTAAGATGCAAAAATAAAAATATTTTCTAAAAGAGAAATCACATCTTGAGGGAGAGAGTATTTTGCTCCTGTCAGTCTCACTGCTTGTCTGCTCAGAATTTTTTTTTTTTTTTTTTTTTGGTTACTTATTATTCTACCCATGCAATCTCTAATGGCCCAGGTTGAGAAAATAATTTTTTGAGAGGTTTTCCTTTTAAATGAACACAATATAAAAGCTTTATATTGTACTTTCAGTAATATCCTGACAAACAAATATAAAGAAATTAGTTCATGGTCTCATTTATTAAAAATAGGTGGGCACCCTCCCTCTATCTTCATGTTGTATTCATTGATAGCAAATTGCTTTTTCGGATTGTATGAGACAAAAATAACCAATGTTCAGGCATTTTGTTGCACAAAATTTAAAGGAAGAGAACATTACCCCATGAAAGCAAATACGGTCCACATCATCTCACAGGGCAGAATTACCACTGTCATAGTCACCCTCCAGTTGCTCCCTTATCAAACACTTCAAATATGTCAATACTTTTGTTATCTTTAATTATTCATTTAAGCAATAAAATACAGGAGAAACTCTGTCCACTCCTACTCCCCCCCCCCCAAAAAAAAAGATCTAGGCCAGATTTTATTGTTTTCCATACATCTCTATTAACTTGGTTAATAGCCTTTGATTACGGAATGAGAATGGAGCATCTTACTGGGAATGCTAAGTTCTCTCAAGAGTAAGCTGAAAAATTTATAAGTAAAATTCTTTATTAACTAAGCAGCAGCATCTGAAAATCACCATGTCACATTCATAATTCAGTTTATGAATTTAGAGGCGGGTTTAGAGAAGACCATTCCTTGACAATACACACAAACCACTTCATTAGACATTCACTCTATTCATTCACAAAAACAAAGGGGACACCTCTGTAAAAGAAAAAGTGTTTGCTACTTCCATTCCCTGAAAGGATAAGTGTTCTTCATCATATCTAGCAATTATGTTTGAATGATCTGTGCCATGTTGTTGCATCTGAAATGTGGTTTTTCACAGTATTATACTGGTTAAATTTTCAGTGTTAGAATGTATTTTTCTAGAAAGCTATCAATCTAGAAAGAAATATCAAACATTGTGGACATTCTAACAGAAGAGAGCTTATGAATATTGAATTCAAAGAATTATAATCATATTTTATTTATTTATTTATTTATTTATTTATTTAATAAACATGTATTTTTATCCCCAGGGGTACAGGTCTGTGAATCCAGGTTTACACACTTCACAGCACTCACCAAAGCACATACCCTCCCCAATGTCCATAACCCCACCCCCCCTTCTCCCAACCCCCCCCCCCCCAGCAACCCTCAGTTTGTTTTGTAAGATTAAGAGTCACTTATGGTTTGTCTCCCTCCCAATCCCATCTTGTTTCATTGATTCTTCTCCTACCCACTTAATCATATTTTTTTAATTCATACTTGAATTCATTAAATGTTCATTGAATGAAATTCTAAATTGAATTAAATCCCAAAATAAATTCATATATTTACTCTTCTAATGACAGCTGCTTCTCCACATATTAACAGACCTAATATGCAATAGATATGTTATTTTATTATAGATAGTATCTATGATATAATGCATCTATATTTCTATGTATAAGAACAGTGTTTATACATATAAAGTACATACTCCAAAGCATCACAGATCAAAATTTTGAATTCACAGAATCTGAAGATAGACTAATATTGTTCAAATATTAAAATAGTTATTTATAGATAAAAAGCCTTTGCACAGCAAAGGAGTCAACAAAACCAAAAGACAACTGACAGAATGGGAGAAAATATTTGCAAGTAACATATCAGATAAAGGGTTAGTATTCAAAATCTATTAAGAACTTATCAAAATCAACACCCAAAGAACAAATAATCCAATCAAGAAATGGACAGAGGACATGAAAAGACATTTCTGCAAAGAAGACATCCAAATGGCCAACAGACACATGAAACAGTGCTCAACATCACTCGGCATCAGGGAAATACAAATCAAAAACCACAGTGAGATACCACCTCACACCAGTCAGAATGGCTAAAATTAACAAGTCAGGAAATGACAGGGTTGGCAAGGATGCGGAGAAAGGGGAACCCTCCTATACCGTTGGTGGGAAGGCAAGCTGGTGCAGCCACTCTGGAAAACAGCATGGAGGTTCCTCAAAAAGTTGAAAATAGAGCAACACTACAACCCAGCAATCGCACTACTCGGTGCTTACCCTAAAGATACAAATGTAGTGATCTGAAGGGGCACATACACCCACATGTTTATAGCAGCAATGTCCACAATAGCCAAACTATGGAAAGAGTCTAGATGTCCATCAACAGATGAATGGATAAAGAAGATGTCGTGTGTGTGTGTGTAATAGAATATTATGCAGCCATCAAATAATGAAATCTTGTCATTGGCAATGACGTGGATGGAACTAGAGGGTATTATACTAAGCTAACTAAGTCAATCAGAGAAATACAGTTATCATATGATCTCACTGATATTAGGAATTTGAGAAATAGGATAGAGGATCATAGGGGAAGGTATGGAAGAATGAAACCAGATAAAACCAGAGAGAGAGACAAACCATAAGAGACTCTTAATTTCATGAAACAAACTGACGGTTGCTGGAGGGGAGTGGAGTGGAAGGGTTTGGGTGGCTGGGTAATGGACATTGAGGAGAGTATGTGTTATGGTGAGAAAAAAATTAAAAAATGAAAAATAAATTTAAAAATAAAAATTAAAAAATCTTTGACTCAAAAAAGTCATTATTCATATAATTTATTTGTTATAGTTATTTATATAATGTATACTATATGACTACCACATATAAGAATTACTTATTTATATTATGCATATTATATAAATATATAATTATCAGCTATTTATATAATATGTTTTATATAAATATTATCTATAACTATGCAATTATTAATATATATAAACATGTAAAATATGTTCCTAAATAGATTAGGATTTCTTATAGGTTCCATTATAGAAATTGAAAATAAAACAAATTCCCCTTCTCAAAGAATTTACAAATGGCTAACAAACTGTATTTCATATTATCTGAAAATAATCACACACATATATATGTAATTGTATAAATAGCATTGCTTTACAGTATTTTCATCTTATTGCAATGGTTTTGTTACAAGAAAACTGTGTACTATAGGAAAGCAGATGTTTCCTACTATGCGTTATACATCCTTTGAACAAGTTCAATATTCAAGTTTAATATTTAACAAAAAGTCTATTAAAACCAGCTGTCCCTTATGATTACTTATTCCTCTTAATCTCATAGTTAATAACCCCACCTCTTATATTCCGGTACCTTTCCCACATTGTTACTCTCTTCCCTTTTGTTTACATAGCATCTAGTAGGCATTCAGTACATGTCTTTATATTTTTTAATTTTTGATTTTTTAAAGATTTTATTTATTTATTTGACAGAGAGAGAGATCACAAGTAGGCAGAGGCAGGAAGAGAGGGGTGGGGAAGCAGGCTTCCCGCCGAACAGAGAGCCCGATGGAGGGCTCAATCCTAGGACCCTGAGATCATGACCTGAGCTGAAACTAGAGGCTTAACCCACTGAGCCACCCAGGTGCCCCTCCATACATGTTTTTAAATAGCATTTAATAAACTCTTCCATTTTCAGAGACACAGAACTTTGACTTCGTGATATGACTTCCAAATGTGTCCTTTATCGACCCATTCCTTAAAATTCTTCTGACTTAATCTCATACTTAGAAGTCTTTTACCTTAGTTTTGCCCATGCTGAATAATGCCATGAGACTAATCGCTATGAAGCAACAGTGTCATCATGCCATGCTTCTACATCAAAAAGCATCAACACTACCCCTTGCCTACAGGATAAATTAATTAATTCAATGTAAAAAAAAACATCTACTGTTTCCTATGTGCCAAGATATTACTTAAAGCTCATGAACTGGAATTCATATCACTCTGAATTTGGTTGTAACCAACATTTTCATCAATATCTCTAAACTCTGACCTTCTTGGATCTTATACTCTAGCTAAATTTTTCTTCTTGGCTCCTTTACACATACCTTGTGCCTTCCCACTTCCCGCATTTTTCACATTAATGTTGCTCTCTTCTTTATAGCCTAACCTAATTTTTAAGATATGATGAAACTTCTCCTCTTTTATGAAAATTTCACAAGCTATTCTGAATATGGTCAGTTTACTTTCTATTGTATTCAATTGTCTTTTAATTGCAGGCTACCTTCCAATATATTTCATTTTATTGTATCAATTTTTATTATGTAAGTCAGTATTATACCGTGAGAATAGGTCTTTTGTATTGGTTATATTTGTGTTCAAACTTGCAGTAAGTTACAGACTAGCCATGTGATTTTGGTTAAATTAATTTATGAATGGATTTCCTTATCTGTAAAGTGAAATTAGTTAATAACTATTTCCTAGCGTGATGGGTAAGAATCCAGTGAAATAGCATTGGTACTTATTAACTATGATTTTGCTACAATCCCACATTTTTTATATGTTTATCTTTACCACCTAGCTTGCAAGCCCTTAAGAACCAGAGAGTTTTATATTTTATTTCATATACTATTATAAAAAGCAGAATTATAGGAAGCATTTATTTAATAGTAGGCTGTTTATTTCATTTTCCTATAATACACTTATGGGAAAGAGTAAACCAAAGAAACAAGAACATGTTAGAAAGATAATATTCCATTATTAAATAATTTAAGCTAAATTTTATGTGTATGTGCATGTACACATGTATTTTTGTATATATGTTTATTTAAGTTTATAGATAGTATATATATAAATGTACATGTATGCTTGTATATATAGGTTTATGTAAACAAAAATATACTCTCAAATATCTGTATATACACATAAATAAAAATAAGCCAGATAAGAAACTGATTATCTCGGGTTGAAGTATTTCTGGACAGCACAGTTCTGTTGGATTTGCATTTGGAAGTAATAACTCTCCTCCTCAGAGGGTACTATATCAACATTTTAAGGCGGATTTCAATACTTCAATTTGAAGAGAGCTCAAAATGTGTATTTTGATCTGATCAGTTTCAATTATATTAAAGGGAAATCAATAAGTCAGTAAAATACACAAAAATCATTTGTAAGATTATACTAATTGAAAGCATATTTCTCTAAAAATTTGCTTTTAAGGGCATTTCTGGATTTAGGGGGAATTTTAAATTTAATCTTACATTGCATTATTGATCAACTTGATTAAAAGAGCACTCCCATTTTTCTACATTCTATTTTTTACATTAAAATCCAAGCACAAAGTGCTTTAGCATTGCCCTTCATTTGTTCTTCCCAGTTGGAATGCATGGCTAATCTCTCCAGGGAATGTTCTTGCTATTTATTATTGATTTTATAGCTCAAAAACGGAGGTGGGCAGTGAATGGGCTGGATTTCAGATTGGGAAATAACCACTTAGAAGAAGAAACCAGCTGGACACTTGTGATAAATTGCTATTTTCTGTCTGAATTTTATACCTAGTGATAGGTAGTTTACAGAATTAAGCTCCATATGGACAAAATGGCGCTGAGGGGACTGCACCATAACCTGTTCATACTTACAGATGCCTCATTCACTCTTTGGGGACACATTTTAGGAGAAACATGTCATAATCAGGGATTTAGGAATAATGAAAGATTTGGCTTTCATCTGTTTTTCATGGATTTACCAGAGCTGAGATAAAGAAAACAAACACACACAAATGTTAGCTGTGATAGCATTAAAACCCACTAAATAAATGTTCCCTGAACGTGATCACACACACAGAGATACACATGCACGTACACACATAAACACACAAAACTCTCACACAACCAGCACCAGCAGCACTGTAATTTCTAGTACAGAAATAGTACAGTGCTTTACAATAATGGAGAAACAAAAAATCGGTTATAAAAGAGTACTAACGAATTCTCCAATTGTTTTCTTTGCTTTATATTATCTAATCTAAACTAACCTTATGCAGACTTCTTAAGTGGTGATCTATGAGAAATCTTCCAATTTATAATGATTTTGGGTTAAAAAAAAGATTTTGGGTTATATATGAGAATTCGTTAAAACATTATTATCAATAGTATTATCAATATATTATCAATAATATGCAGGAATATTGCCAGGAAACTAAAATCACTAAATAGTTGAAACTGATAAAATTTAAGGCAGGGAATTGGTTATACATATGATGGAATTACTGAATGATCAGATGGATGAGAGGAATCAACACTGAGATTAGCAAAAGCACAAAGCCACTTCTACCATAGACTAGAGAGATAACAGGAAGGAGTGGTGATATTATCTGGGCCCAGGGCCCTGGATTACCAGGACATTGGGGCCAAGTTGGACCCATGGAGAATATAAACTTATTGCTGAAGAAACTGAAGCAGAGCAAACGAGAGAGATAATCCTTTCCAGGGCCCTCCAGTTGTCAAATGAAAACTCTCATTGGATAAACCAAGCCAAGAGACAGCTACCAAAGGGGAAACATTTCTGTTGGGGCAATTCCCCTTTGATTTTCCTTTCTGGGGGAAAACAAACAAACAAACAAATAAGCAAAAACAAACAAAAACAAACTAGACTTGATCTGAGGAAAAACAGGCCCAGGACCAAAACAGATACATATTGTTTTTATATAATAACTTGTCAAACTTTGAACTATTTAAAACTCAATAGACTATCTTGAAACTCCAGATTCATTAAAAATTTCATTGCCATACTACAAAAAATAGAAACAGAAGAATTTTGAAATTAAAGAAAAACTGCACCACTGAAAATTTTAGACATTTCTCAAGCTCATTTTAATTATAGTTTATCAAGCAAAGATGATGACACACTAAATTATTTGGATAAATGTAACAATTATATACTATTTATACACTTATCAATGTATCCTAGTATTTATGTGATGAACTTTTCCTAAAATCAACATCCTTAAATATGGGAATATAGTAGTGGATTTTTCAAATGTGCTTTGTACAATTTAACAATTTAGTAAATTAAGCATTAATATACTTGATTTGAGAAGAAGCACCAGCTATATAACCTGTTCTTTAACTTTTATTTTCACTTACATGGGAAATAACTGACTAATCATGTCAAGGGCAGATCACAGACTGAATTTTTCCAACTCTTTACAGAATGCGTTACACTAACTATAAGTTAAAAGTGTCAAAGTACAATTTAATATGTTTTAAAATAAAAAGAAAAGGGTATTTTTAGTAATAACACTAATTAAAAATTACACTAAAATCTATGGAAATATGATCAATAAAAATAAGCTTGTGGCATTTTTCTCAATTTATTGACATTATTCACTGGTGTGTCAGTAAAGGCCTGTTTCTTTAGAAAGAAATTCCCTTGAAAACAGTCTTAAAACTTCAAGAAGAATATTTTGAAGTAGAAACCAGAATTTCTTACATATTTCTGATACAGTCATCTCCATCATATAATGAACTTTGCCTTTGCGGTATGATGGCAAAGGATATCATACACAGTGACAGATCAAAATTACATAACAAACTGCCAAGATTCAGCACCTAAATCAGTCTTACCTCATTTGATATGTATCCTCATCCTTTCAGACTGCCAGGTTAACCTTGAAAACCCTAAATTCCTGGCCCCATCTTGGAATACCCTAAAAGACAAAAAAGCAAGACAGACCACTATGATAAACCAACTGAAACCAAGAAAGATAAACTTTTTTAAAATGATAAAACCACAAAGACTGACCGAAGTCAAATGCCAGTATAAATACGACCCTTAGCTAGACTAATTATCTATGAAATACTTTTAGAGAGATACACTTGATTTTTCTAGGTTACTTATTAAAGAAAAACATGGAATGCATAGATTTAGTGGGGAGTGACCAGCTATGACCATGCTATCTGAGTTGGTGGAGATGAAGCAATTCCCTGTGTTTTAGGATTGCCGTGAGTCTAATCTGACAGTGTGACCCTTCGTATTGTCTCACCATCCTTTAAAGACCCGTTATGAAGTAATGAACGTAAGTTTGGAAGATGAGAAAAGTCTCAAATAAACTGCCAACATTAAAATTGTTTACCGCGTGACCTCAATAATCTTATTCCTCACACCAAAAGTCTAAGCCAGTTCCCTTTGAATGACTCCTATCCCACCCTACTGAAAATCATCTCCAAAATAGGTTGAGGTTTGGAGAAAAATAAACATCCTGTACTATTCCTGAGACTAGAGATGGGAAAATTCTAGCACAAAACATCAAATTATTTACATGCAGTCATTTTATCACTCATGTAAAATAAAATGCAACAATGCAATTAGAATTCTAAGTCAGATAGAACCCAGACCCTTGAAGGTTCTCTCCATTAAAGGATTATTACCAACCCTGGAATGGAACATCCTGCAAGAAACTCAGAGTATCCTGAGTTTCTCACCTGTGCATCTTAAAAACACCCTTTTCTATCAGGAAAGCATCCATTCATATTCATAATTTTTTTTAAAGATTTTTATTTTGGGGGGGAATGCAAGCTGGTACAACCACTCTGGAAAACAGCATGGAGGTTCCTCAAAATGTTGAAAATAGAACTGCCCTATGACCCAGCAATTGCACTACTGGGTATTTACTCTAAAGATACAAACGTAGTGATCCAAAGGGGCACGTGCACCCGAATGTTTATAGCAGCAATGTCCACAATAGCCAAACTATGGAAAGAACCTAGATGTCCATCAACAGATGAATGGATCAAGAAGATGTGGTATATATACATAATGGAATACTATGCAGCCATCAAAAGAAATGAAATCTTGCCATTTGCGACAATGTGGATGGAACTAGAGCGTATCATGCTTAGCGAAATAAATCAAGCAGAGAAAGACAACTATCATATGATCTCCCTGATATGAGGAAGTGGTGATGCAACATGGGGGCTTAAGTGGGTAGGAGAAGAATCAATGAAACAAGATGGGATTGGGAGGGAGACAAACCATCAGTGACTCTTAATCTCACAAAACAAACTGAGGGTTGCTGGGGGGATGGGGGTTGGGAGAAGGGGGGTGGGGTTATGGACATTGGGGAGGGTATGTGCTTTGGTGAGTGCTGTGAAGTGTGTAAACCTGGCGATTCACAGACCTGTACCCCTGGGGATAAAAATATATGTTTATAAAAAATAAAAAATTTAAAAAAAAGATTTTATTTATTTTTTTGGCAGACAGAGATCACAAGTAGGCAGAGAGTCAGGCAGAGAGAGAGAGGAGGAAGCAGACAGCCCGATGTGGGGCTCAATCCCAGGACCCTGGGATCATGACCTGAGCTGAAGGCAGAGGCTTTAACCCACTGAGCCACCCAGGTGCCCCCATATTCATAATTATTAAGAAATGTTTTAAGTTTCTGTTTTAGAAGCAAGCACAAATTTAGAGTAGTCTGTTATCTCTTCATTATTTCCAGCTTATGAAAAATAAACAGAAATTAGAGTTCCAAATATCATTTTATAATCAGTAAACTGTGAATATTCTGTTTTTAAAACAGTTTACAATATTAAGGAAAGATTAATCAAAACAATATCAGTAAAAATGGCTACAATCCTTCAATATGAAAGAATATAATAAAAAGGAAATGGAAATCTCAAAATTAGACATTATTTAATACTTTCATCCCTCAAGTGTAAGAAACTCTAAATAGAAACATCTTTCTCATGAGATGCCTACTTTGACCAATGAACCAGAACAAATGTGGTTAATGGAGGAGGAGAAAGAGGAAGACACAAAGAATAAATAGCTAAGAAATGTCTTGATTTCTTTCTTGTGTTTTGTTTTTTAGTCAGAACTTTTAAAAGAATCAATTGATCTTTAAATTAATAAAAACAACACAGAGACACAAAATAAACAGAGTAATAAAATCCCTCCATAATATGAGAAAGATAAAAGACGGCATGGCAGCTTTCAATCCATAATGAGAACTTATAATAAATGGTAAGTTTTGGTAAAATCACACATTGCCCTAAACAGGTCTATTTGATGTGCATAACCCATACTAATTTTAAACACATGCCTTCCCAAACTTTGATGTCCATATACACACATATCAGATCTTCAGCAAAACATACAAAAAGTATTAATCTATATGTAATTTCAGATCGATAAACAACACCTACTGATATAACTGACAAATACCCAACTGATGTACTTCGTTTCTGCTTGCTATAATTAGAGGAACACAATACATACTCATATATATGTGCATATGTGCAATCTATTCCTATGCACACACACAAACACCCACAAACACTTTCAGAAGATCCAAATGATTCCTGAGAGTACATGAATTAGGAACTGTAAGAAACATAACTGACACAACAGATTACCCAATATTCTACTATGAAGCAGAGCTGGGCAACCATACTTCAGTGGAATAGGCTCAGAATCAGCAACTTGTAGATTTCTGCCTCTCGAGCTCTGTGATTAATGGGACTGAGCCACCAATTCCTAGCTCCAAGTTTCTCAGTTGTGATTTTCAAGTGAGAGGATTTGAGGAGTCCAGCTTGAGACCCAATCATTCATTTATACACTCATTCAGAAGAACTGAGCATCTACCGTGTACTAAGTACTAAGTACTAAGAATTGTATATACTGAGGTTCAACACAGCCAGCAGGCATGTCATGGCCATGAGGGTGGCTGACCAGGGCCACACAGCAGAAACATGTCTGTCTAGGGCCTACTCTTGGGGAGCAGAAAAGATATGCTCTGCTGATAATATCTGAATAGGTGTCTACAACATGGATATGATGACTTGCCTGGGTAAACAGAGGTTGATTAATGGGTAAGTACTAAAAGACTAGAGTTGATAGTGTGTGGTTAGTTAGCTGGACAAAGGAAAGAATTTGAGGAGACAAGGGAGTGTCTTTTGCCTTCCAAATGATCCTAAGAAGCCACTTCATGGTTAGATATTGGAATTCAATGTCTTAATATTTTTTCATGCATCTATGAATTGCTATTGGAAAGTGAATTCAGGGACAATAAATTCAAATTCATTTTCCTGAAGGATTTGAAGTTGGAAAGAAAAGGTAAGCCTCCTATTTCATGTTCTTGAGGATTATGAAATTTCACTAATAAAACTCTAAAAAATATTGTTACCATAAATTGTTGTCTTTAATGTTGTGTGAATTTACTTCTCTTCTCCCTCATACTGGTTGTTCCAAGTCAAGAAAAACTTGTATTTGAGGAGGCAATTATTTAATCTCACTTTATCATATAAAATATTCTCTATTAGATTAGAGAGTTAGTAATCATTTTGTCTTGACAAAGCACCAGTTACTAATTTTCTAAGTCTTTTTGTGCAAAGCTTTATCTGTAAAATAGCATGTCATATAGCTTTTTACCTTATTTTCACTCCATAATAGAGAGATCTTAGTACAATTAAAGGGATATTACATTTTACTAAGGAGAACTGAACCAATTATTAATTAATAGAAATAGCAAGTAATTTAAAAACTTCTCTATACTTTCCCTTGGCCCAACAGCATTACATTAGCAGAATTACATACCACACAATTGGACTTTTTCAATTAAATAAATCTAAAGCACTATGAGTTAAGCATAATAAAGTAACAATTTAAGGTCACAGTCAGTGCACATAAAATCAAACAGTGACTCATTTTTTCTCAAGAAAGACAATTTGGAAGATAGTGATCATAAGGATGTGGAGTTTGAAATACTAAAAGAGGTGTGAGAAAGATTAAAAAAATATAGACTTCAAACTTATAATTTTAGAAAGTTCATAACATTGATAGAAAAAAATTAAAGCATTCTATTTCCTTAAAGGTATAGTTTCTCTCTGAGAGATGTTCCGAAGAGAAAAAGAGGAAACAATCAAAACTATGCAGGAAGTAACTGCTATGAATTAATTTATTTCATAAGTAACAATTATGTTCTCTGAATCAGAGACAAAGCGGGAAAAAATACATAGATGGTCTCAGAATTTCAAATAAGGTAGAAGGCACAATACTGTAAGAATTCAGTGGGCTAAGAGGAGGAGAAAGAAAGTAGGGGACTTCAAGGAAAAACACTGAACCTCCTACTTGGAAGGAGAGGGTGGGCTTCAAAGGCTTTTTGAAGTTGAGACCTGACGATGAGGTCTCAGGGAAGAAAGATGAGCCTTGGGAAGAAAGTGGGTGGGGTTGGGGGGGTTAGGGACCAGAGCTTTCCAGCCAAAGGAACCATCATAGGCCAAAGTTCAGGAGATCAAGAAGTCAAAAGATTTGTTTAAAGACACGGAGAAAAATTCAGTAGGACTGGAACCTAAACACACATTAAACAACTTTACTTCCCATAGAGTTGTAAATAATTGTATGATTGCATACAGAGAACTAAAACGATGGAATTTCCAAAGTAATCTCGGGAAAGATCACTTGGAAGGAGATAGGATGGGAGAAGGAATGGTTGGAGGTCTTTTCACTAAGTTGAATGAAAAATGAAAAAAAGCACAATGGGCCAGTAGTAGTGGGGAAGAAAGATAGACTAATACAGATATTGAGAAAGCAATGGGAGAGTATTTTGAGTTTTATTTCATATGGATAGTTAATGAAAGGTAAGGGTAAAAAAAGTAAATGCTTCCCAACTATTGCTTAAGCAACCCAATGGTGTTTGGTGCTCTTTGTTAGCAAAGCAGTGCTGGGGGAAAAGAAGGTATATATATTGTCATATACTCCCTAAAAATATGAGGAGAAAAAGAAGCAAGCAGGCTAATGAGCTTCAATTTTGAATTTTTCTAAGAGCTGAATAATTGAACACTCACATTTGTGCAAGATGTCATAAAAACAATATGAATAAAAGAATAATGTCAGAGGTGTCACTGCACAAAATAAAACACAAAAAGAAAATGAAAATAATTGTGTAAATGAACTGAAAAATATGAGACTAACAAAGGAAAATATAGATCAGTTAGCTAATTTGGAAGGTGAATAAAGGAAATTTGAGTTTTGGAATATCAATTTGGTTATTAGTTAATGTTATGCAAATCTTTAAAAAATCGCAAAAGAAAACCCAAGAATGAATTTCAAATTAGGTTTGAACAACTTCACCGTGTTAGAGGGTTTAAAAATCACCTATATTGTGTACTGTGAAATCCATCTCAGGAAGATTTATACTTAAGAATATTTATTCTTTTGAGATATTAGGTGATAAAACAAAACAAAACAAAATTGGAAAGAGTAACGCTTTGTTAAAATGGAGATATATATCCAGTGAGACACAATTCTCCCCCTCAGGAACCTAATGAAAAATGTTTTCACATATTAAAGCAGGCTACACATATTTGTCAAAAATAAATCATGTCAAGCATAGTGTCTTTCTTTGATCTTTTAGGTAGGAAAATGCGGTA
Source organism: Mustela nigripes (assembly GCF_022355385.1). Lineage (NCBI taxonomy): Eukaryota > Metazoa > Chordata > Mammalia > Carnivora > Mustelidae > Mustela > Mustela nigripes. Next base: position 24,042,061 of record NC_081568.1, read on the forward strand.
TATGTTATGTGGAAATTATTCTGGCTTTGAACATTCACATTTGGCAAACAAGGATTTGGGAAATGAGAAGACTGATAGCTCTCTGGCATATAAAGAATGTCAGAGAAGAAATTGGAAAATTAGACAGGAGTCTGTATTAAATATAAAAAAGAGTGAAAGAAAAGATTATTCTTTCTGCCATGATGGCCAAAATTGACAAGTAAACAAGAAACTATGAGTTATGATAAAGGGAAGTCAAGGCCAGATGGAACCATATGGAAAAAGCAGCTAACATTATGTATCAGGGAAATCTTCCCAGAGAAAGTAAGCCTTAGCATGAGATTTGCAGGATGAATAGAACTTAACCAATGGAGGGAAAAAAATACATCCCGGGCAAAGGAAACTGCACTGAGCAAGTGTCCAGTAAAAACTCTGCCTACCCTGAGCTGCAGTGTAGACAGGAAAAGGGTAATGGAAAGAGATGTAAACAACTGAGATGAACACATCCTCCATTTTTATCAGAACATACACTTCCTCTTGGTTGTTTTACAGACATTAATATTTTGGGTATAACAGCCTGTTTTATCCAATGCACCAGTGAATCAATGGTTCATTGTGTGCTTTCTTAAAACAACAACAAAGTACTTCCAAATATCTTTCACAATCTTATGCCTCACTTATAGCCAATTTACTACTGGCGTAGTTAATAATTTACTAATAATTAAACAGTTAACATATTGAATATTCATATTGAGTAAATGAGACAAGAAGATTAAAAAGTTATTTCTGTAACTTCTTAGCCAATTAGAGCATGTCTAGGTTCAGTACTTTATCATTCTCATTGCTTTGTTTTTGTAGATTTCTTTTCCTAAAAATGAAAGGTCTGTAGTAAAATCTCGTAACAATAGTCATAAAACTCCTCCAAAACAGTTTTGTTTCTTCTTTAGTATCACTCACACGTTTCACTACTAATCACATGTGGAAGAAAAGAAAAAAAAAAAGGAAAGGAAAGGAAGAGAGGAGAGGAGAGAGAGAGGTGGAAAAAAAGGGGGAAAGGAAGGGGAAAGAAAGGAAAGGAAATGGGAAAGAGAAGGGAAAGCAAAGGGAAAGGGAAGAGAAAGGGCGGGAGGACAGGCACACAGGTTCTTTTAGCTACAAATCTGTTCTGCTCCTGGCAACAATCCCCAACCACTATCAGCTTAAACCAAGAAGACTGTATTTGTTTAATGCATGTGGACATTTTAACTACATTCATGGCAGGAAGAAAGTGCAAAGGACCGTACCAGCTTCATCCTTCCTCTTTAACAACGAATAAATATTTCCAGAATCCTCCTAGAAGAGTTCCATTTATGTTGTAGTGGCCAAAAATATGTTACAAGATAGCACTTAGATACAAGGGAAGCTGGGAAAATGATTACAGCTTTTCTAGATTTGTTAAACAAGAGGAAAGATGTTGAAAATGACTATTGGGCCCTACTACTGATTTTGAAGACTCTATGGGAAAGAATCAGAAATTTGATAATAAATGAGTATTTCTGAACTTACACAAAGTGGATACCTGTATCCTCATCCCTTTTTTGGAAAAGTATTTTAATCTCTCTGACCTTTAGTATATTCTTGGAAAAGGAGAAATAATATGTATGAGGCAACACAGCTTGTATCATAAAGATCAAATGTGATATTTTATGTAAAAACACTATATGAGCTAAAGAGGACTATCAAATATTTATTATTATGTTGGAGCTATGATAGGCTAGACTTGTGAATATGAATAACTAAGTAATAAACAGTATGAATGATTTTGATTCAAATTTCCTTCTATGGCTGATCTGAAGATAAAAGAGTGAAATGGATGGCTAGCTACACCGTTCAACCCAACTTAATGAAAACAACCATGACTGATAATATTACTTTTAGCCACTTTTTCAACTTATTTCAGTCACCACATCCAATCCCTAAGACCAAGAACAAAATCAAAAGAGTTTTAAACCATGTTTTTCTGCAGAAAAATTGAAGCATCAATAAATATTTATTCAGAGAAATACAAAAATCCATTAACACTCTTCTGAGTGTTTTGAAAGCCTATCTTGTGAAAAAGGGACTTGAGGGGGTTTTCTATGTGGCTTTAAACATTTCAGAAAAGAAATAATACATAAATGAGTTTAATCTCAAATATAAAAGAAAAAGATATTATAGTCAATGTAGCTAATGAAACTTTCCAGTTTTTGTACTTAACAGATGGAATCTGTTCATCTACCCCTCTAAATCTAAGCAAGCCCTGTGAATGGACCTACAGTCCAGTCATAAAGAACATGGCAGAGTTGTCCCATGTAACATCTGAGGGTAGATCATGGTAGCCTTACTCTTCTAGTTGGGTTTCCTGCAGTGCTTGCTTTTGAGATAGTCCCTCGTATAGCCCAGCCACTATGCTGTGAGAAGCTCAAACTGCCTGGTGAGGCTGAATGCGGACACTCTAGTTGAGAGTCTCAGCTGAGCTCCCAGGCAACATCCAGCTTAAGTTCCCAGCCTTGGTGCATGCCTTCTCACATATTCCAATATCTCTGGGTTCCCACTCATGCATGTGAGAAACCCAAGTGACAATCACACATGGGAACTCAGTCAATATGAGAAAAATGAAAAACAATGATGCAGTCATGCAACAAGAGATAGCCAGAGTAGTCAAAGATGAATACATGTAGAAGAAGCTGTTTCAAAAGGCATCAATTTTGTAATGTGTACTGAGTGCTTACTGTAGGCTAGATACTGTTCTGAAGTACTTAGTATACAAGATGGCATTGGGTCTTCACATAATCATCTCAGGTAGATGCAATTATTATCTCCAAATTACAGATGGAAAAACAGAGATGCATGGAACTTAAGTAAAATGCTCACCTAGCTAGTAAACCCTTAACATGCATTAAATAAGGCCTCCTTTAATCTCATTAATGAAAGAACAGGTAAGAAGGTGCCTTGACTGTACAAAGAACTAAGTGTTAGATTCTCATTTCCAGCTTGCATGCCATAAGGAGGAGGAAGGGAAGAAGAGATGGAGAGAGAAGGAGTAGAAAGAAGGTAAGTCATGTATGTGTTTTTATGTCACAATTAGTATGTAGTTATTTTAAGAGTAGTTTAAAGTGGCCCTTTATTGGTCATTTTATTCAAGAAAACTTTAGCGAGCTTTTAATAAGTACTAGTCACTATTTAGATTCGGGAGATGGTAAAGGCAGAAAAAAACAACAACAACAAACAAACCAACCAACCCAGTACCCATGCCCTCAAAGAGCTCACAATCTCAACTATGGGGTTCCCTGTTAGGGAATGTACCTAGAAAGACTAGAGAACCACATGGAGAAGCTATTGAAGGCAGATTCAGGAATTAGAAGAGTTGCAATGGAAGCTGTTAAGGTGCTTCTCAGTCCCCCAAATTTGTGATTGTACTTTGCAGAGGATGCATATCCACTTTTAATGGTTGATAATCTGGGTCACATAGATACAGGTCTCTTTACCCAGGGAAAAAAAAATGGTGGTGGTATCTTTGAATCCCAGGGAGCTTCCTGCGAATTGAACCGAAGGTACTAGTTTGTAGGGTGTTTCACCACCCGATTGCTCTTTCCTCCCCAGACAAGGCTGACCTCAGAACCAAATGACATATTTCTTCTTCCTCTCAGCACTGCCACACGAGTCCCTAATGACACCACAGCTAAAGAACAAGGAGACTCAAATAATGTCTATTTTTGGAGGAAACTCGAGCTTTATCACTTTGTTGAAGGTGACATGGAAAAGTAGGGCAGGACTAATCACAGGTAAGATTGGATTAAAAAAAAAAAAAAAACCTTTTCATAAAACAGAGAATGTTATAACAGAAATGAGTCATAGAATTTGTAGGCAAGGGGAAGAAATCATTACTAACAGAACCAAATCTTCAATAAGAGCAGTGAGAGATCTTTCTACAATGAAATAAGATATTTTTAAGAAATAGCTTTGAGCCATTTTAGTTCTTTTTAAAGTAATTTCTAAACCCTCCCCACCCACTCAATGGATAAAATACTGTATTTTAGCTCGTCTGAAGTGTACGAATTGTTTCATAGGCAAAACACTGCTTTCCATGATCTAAAGTTAATTTCATTTGAAGGGGCTTCCCTAATAACTCAGGAAGGTTTTTTTGTTTTGTTTTTGTTTTTATTTTTTAATGCCAACTTCCTTTTCTCAAGACCCTCTGATTCAAGTTACAGCAGGTTTTAAAAAGCCAAGTTTCAGAAAGCGAATTCTACCGTGAATGCTGCCGACAAAGGACTGAGCTCCCCAAGGAGCCAAGACAATCCTTGTCAATGCTCTGAGGTAAAATTTCTTTTACTTAATCCGTATTTTTTCTATCATTTTTGGTGAACCTGATTCTCATTCCATTCCACATCCTTTGAGGCATTTTTATTCAGAGGGCCCTTACTGACTTCATTAAGAGGAACTGTGAAGTGCAGCTCCACTTGGCCCTGAAAGCTTCTACTGCCTTAAGAAGCACGGCAGCACGCCGTAGGCAGTTAATGTAGCATCCGTAAGCACAATGCTTTGACAGCCACTATAGATAGAGAAATATTTTTATCTCCCTTGATTTTTTCCCCTTAACTGTGTCTGATGAATCTTCTCCAATTTACAAAAATAAATGACTTTATTACTTTGTCACATTTTTGAACTTTTTCCTCATGTAGGTAGTATTGGCATGCCGTATGTACTAGGTAGGCATTTTTTCTTCCTCTCTCTCTCTCTTCTCTGTTGCAGATTGCCTCAGTGAATTAGTCAGCTGGTACCCTGTGTTTGAGGGAAGCTGAAGAAACAGCTAGGGGCCAGTCTACTGATATCCACAATATGGCAGTGATTTAGTATGGTGATAAGAGAGAAGTAAGTATTGGACTATGAAAGCAGAATAATTACCATCCAGGCTATTAATACCTGGCATTTTGTTACATACTTTATGTGTATTCACTCATTTATGCTTGCAAAAAGCATATGATCAGGCATTCTCAGGCTCCACAGTTCATGCACACAGTTGTGACCATTCACACAGATGTGCACATACACAGAAGAGTCTTAGGAATAATAAATTCTTGCCCAACATTTTAGACATATTAATTGCAGAGTGAGCATTTAATTTAAATCTAGCAGACTTTTAAGCCCTTTGTTTCCTCGGATTTTGTCCTATTTTTACTACTTCCTAAATGTTAGATTTTTCTGAAGGTAACTCAACTTTAACATATAACTTATCCACCCACAAAATGAAGATAAAATATATTTGCCTATCAGTGGGTTAAAGCCTCTGCCTTTGACTCAGGTCATGATCCCAGGGTCCTATAAATAAAGATCAAAAGCAGAGGTCATTCACAGAAAAAAAATGTGCACAAAAAATGGACATATACACAGAAGATATATATTTAAGGATTTGCACTTTCATTAGTTCAAAGTCCCATTGTTTTCACTCAGTGAGTCTTGAGTGGGGCAAGCCTCCACTGGCTCCAGACTCCTTGTTGCTGCCAGTGGAGCTAGAAAGATGAAAACACAGTCCCTCCAGGTAAGAAGGTGCTGATTCTGAGAAATAGGCATTCACAGTACAATGCAGAAACCACTGTAACACAATTGGGAGCTCATGGAAAAGAAACCTCAATCTGTCTGGAACTTAAACCTAATGCTGTCTGGAAAGGTTTGGGGGAGGAGATGCATGATCTGAGAAAAGAAGGAGCAGGAGTTTGCCAGGTAACATGGAGCAAAGGTCCTGCTGGCATCAACATGAGTACGTCGTGGTAGAATCCAGGAGCTCCAAGGGATCCATCTGTCAGTAGAGCTCAGTACTCATCCCTCAAGGAATGATCATCAATTCAAAGTACAGCATCCAAAAGGCCATGTGTCCCCATGCAGATCTAGCCTGGCTTTCCTATGTAACCAAATGCCTCAAGTTGGGTGGAGAGGAGTGATACTTGGTACTCAGCCCACTAGAAGGAATCTAGGCATTCATCTGAACTGGGATTTTAGTGACATTACTACTGGGAAAAGACTCCAATCTTTACCGTTTTGAAAAGAAGAGGTAAAGAGATAAGAGAGTCAAAGGCAAAATTACTCTCTGAAATAGCAGAGGAAATGTAATCAAAAGCCTGTAGAAGGCACTGGTCCTACTAGACTATGCCAGACCCATCCCACACATCCATGGTACAGGCTAGATGCCTAAGTCCTGACTTAGCTGGCTGGCTGCCCTGGGTCATCTGTTTTGCTGCCTTTAAAGCAAAGGATACAGTATTTGAAGCAGAGACAAACCAGAAAGTCCTGGGCTTTAGATTCAGACACAGATGCCAATCCCAATGTGCCCAGCTTCTCTGTGTCCCCTTGAGCACATTACTACCATCATTTGAGCCTCAATACTCTCATCTATAAAGCAAACTGTAGAGTCTGTATCACAGGGATGCTGGGAACAGCAAAAAGAGAGAGAAAATAGCTTTGCAAACTGAAATGTACAGCATATTAACATAAAAAACATTCAAATTTGACTACACTTGATATATAGGTATTATAATTTGCATTACCTTAAATGAAAAAAACAGTTTATCTACAAAAGACTTATTTTGAGAATTTGATACAGAGGAAGCTGTCTACAGATATACAGATATACATAAACATTTATGGTTTACATGATTTTTTTTAATGTGAACATCTCTTCTGAAGGATTAGAATCAATTCAGTTACATTGTAGTACTTTACTGCAAAGTTAGCTCTTCCATTTCCTAACTTTAGTTATTTCTACTGATTTAGTTTTCAACAGTTGGAATGCTTTCTATTTGCTAACTTAGCTTTTTTAATATAACTGGAATGTCTAAGATCAAATCAATATATTCATAACAGTGTCTCCATGCTGTTTTATAATATCATAAATGACAAGAAAAACTTAGAGTTTAAAAAAAATGATTTTTAAGAGTTAGATTTAGACCTTCAAATCTTCCCATTATTGGTTTGATGCTTGCGAATGGAATATGGCAATGATGATATTCAAAAATCCTTCCCCCCCAAATTTAAAAATTTTAAAAATAAAAATCATTCCAAGTTTATGTATCTCCTCAACACAGGCCAGCCTTAGGCAAATCTAGCCATAGCAGATGTCTGCTTAAGTGCCTTAAAAGGGTCCCCATTGTCTTCAAGATCAAATCCAAGCTCCTCGACTTGGAAATCAAAGTCTTCGCCATAATCAGTCCCTTATTGCCTTTTGATTCACCCCCTCCACTAAACAGCTAACATCCAGAACTCCCAGCCAGAAGTTCCAGAAGTGGCATCCTCCATTCTTCCTCCCTGAAATTACTTTGGTTGCTCTCTCTCCTATAAAGTCATCCTTTGCATCATTTATTTTGTGTATCTGGAAAATGCCTTCCATGTATAAACCTCCAAGAATGCAGTCACTGCAGGAAACGTGTGTTGGAGAGGATGTGGAGAAAGGGGAACTCCCTTACACTGTTGGTGGGAATGCAAGTTGGTGCAGCCAATTTGGAGAACAGTGTGGAGATTCCTCAAGAAATTAAAAATAGAGCTTCCCTATGACCTTGCAATTGCACTACTAGGTATTTACCCCAAGATATAGATGTAGTGAAAAGAAGGGCCATCTGTACCCCAATGTTCATAGCAGCAATGGCCACGGTCACCAAACTGTGGAAAGAACCAAGATGCCCTTCAATGGACTAATGGATAAGGAAGATGTGGTCCATATACACTATGGAGTATTATGCCTCCATCAGAAAGGATGAATACCCAACTTTTGTATCAAAATGGATGGGACTAGAAGAGATTATGCTGAGTGAAATAAGTCAAGCAGAGAGAGTCAATTATCATATGGTTTCACTCATTTGTGGAGCATAAAAAATAACATGGAGGACATGGGGAGATGGAGAGGAGAAGGGAATTGAGAGAAAGTGGAAGGAGAGATGAATCATGAGAGACTATGGACTCTGAAAAACAATCTGAGGGTTTTGAACGGGCGGGAGGGTGGGAGGTTGGGGGATCCAGGTGGTGGACATTATGGAGGGCACGTATGGCATGGAGCACTGGGTGTGGTGCATAAACAATGAATTCTGTTACACTGAAAAGAAATTAAAAAAAAAAAAAAAGAATGTAGTCAATGCATCAACCCACTCAGTCTCTTTTCTTGCTCTCATTCAACTCAATCTGCCTCAGTGTAACTTTTTTACACGGCAAATTCTCTTCCTAAGGCAGCAAGATTACCATAGTCGGTCCCAGTCCTACCTGCTTTATCATTATGCCTCTCCTGAAAACTCAGGACAAATCCCAAGGAAAACTCCGAATGGCCCATGTTAGCTTAGGCGCACACTCCAGAACCAATCTTTTGGCCATGGGAAGAGAGAACCGTCATTCTTGTACCTGCCCCAGTACATACCCATACCCACTGTGGTAGGAAGGCAAACATCAATACCCCCCAAAATCTATAAAAGACTGTCAAAAGAAGGAAGAGTGGTTCTGGTGCTCCAAAAGAAGGTACACTGACACACACAAAAAAATCACATGTAAGTCATATATACTCACACACAAACACATATACACATAAAGACAAATAATCACTTCTTTTCTGAGTTCTATCATGCATCTATCCCAAAGAATTAAGTACTCTCTATTTACTATTACAAGTATCTCTCAAATTTTAGTTTTTATTTTTGTTTTTGTTTCTTTTCTTTCTATCTGCTTATGGGACAAAGGGACCAACATTTAAAAAATAGTTTAGGGGCACCTGAGTGCCTCAGTCAGTTGAAGTTTTGACTCTTGGGCTTAGGGGGGAGTCTCCTTGAGATCTGCTCCCCATTCCCACCCCTCCCCTGCTCTCTCTCTCCCTTTCTCTCTCTCTCTCAAATAAATAAATCAGTCCTCTAAAAAAATAAAATAGGTCCTGTCTGGGACCTTGGCTGCTGCCCCACCTCTCCCATGTAGCCGCCTCTTCTATTCCACTTCTAGCTGCCAGGAGACAGCGAGACATGCAGTTGCTATTAAATGGTCTTAATGACTGTTTTGGTTTGTTCTGCACTAAAGTTTCTGTGATTTAACAATAAATAAAGTCTGTTAACCAGAAAAAAAAATAAAATAAATTAAAAAATAAAATAAAATAATAAAAATAGTTTAATATCTAAAAATCAGAAATCCAAGTGTCATGATAGTAGATAGCTACAATTCAGAGGAACTTTAAAATAAAGCATTTTTTGAAAGTAATAGTTTCACAGTGTGAAAATGAGTGATTCTAGCATGAAAGTTAATAAAATCAAAGTTATAACACAGACCAAGCATAGGTCATAAGTATTCCTAAAAGTTAACTTCAGTACTGGAGAAGGAAAGAAAGAGAAGAGGGGGAGAGGAAAGTTGGGAAAAAAGGCAGAAAGATGTGGGAAACAATAGCGCAATTGTAATAAAGAAAAGGAAATTTTTGAGGACTAGATTTTTTTTCTCTCCTCATACCACATACCAAACCTAAAATCTTGTGGTGCAATATTCATGGCTGTTTAAGATATCTCAGAGACGAAGGTTATCTGAATCTGTTTCTAGGGACTGGAAATAAGGAAAAGTAAACCCTTCCCCTGTACAAAGATTAATTACATAGTTTATTTAGCATGGTTTTTTAAGGCAGCAGGTTTTCACTGGCATGCAAATGGAAATCTTTTTCTTTCTTTTTTTCTTTTATTTTTTTTTTCATGAATCACCCTGAAAGTACTCAATGCAACTTAAAATTCTTGTTTGTAAATCATATGAATCTTATGAAAAATGCTTCTGACTTAGAGAAACATTTCCTAAGGGCTACCATATGACCAAAGTGTGGAGCAGATGTTATCAAGCAGATAAAGACAACCTTTTAAAGCTCAGAGCAGGCCATGATAGCTGGGGCAGCAAAGCCCTATTGGATTTCTATAAGTAAGCACTAGGAAAGGAAAATGCTTTCTGCTAAGTGGTCCACTAGGCTTTTTAGTTAGGTGAGCATTTATACTCCTAGGTCATGGTCTCTGGAAATAAATAAGTAAAAATTCCTGATTCAGCTAGGAAGATGCAAACGTGATCCACTTATAATTTAGAGAAAACAATCAGAAGCCAGGACTCAGATTCGATTGGAACTCAATCTTTATTGATCTGTATGTAAACTATATGCTGAGGGTGGTCAGCCAAGCTGTGTCTGTAAGGATCTCTTCAAATATAGCTTGTTATGCTTTACTCTGGGAGGCTATGTGGCAAGTCTGTAACAGTGTAATCACACTGCAAAAGGCTTTGACTGCTGAATATATTTAAGATACTTGTAGAAAATGCCTCTAAGAGGAGCTCCCTAACCTTGCCAAAGATTTCCTTAGCTGATGCTGTCCATTGTCCTGATTTATAGGTACTGCCTTGATATTTTTCATTTGTAGCTATGAAGTTTGAGCATCTCTAAGCTCAACAGTTATAATGTGGAACACATCTTGAAATGTGGGCCATGAGAGCATTTTTTTGTCCGTGAGGTAAATTACTCATTTTAAATCAAATCGAAAGAGAATAAAAACATAAATGTCAACAGTATATTCTCCCAACTTCTATTTACTTTCTGTTTGAATTTGAGTCCTCTGCACTCCCTGATATCTTCCTATTCTTTTTCACTCAAAGCACCAAAATAGATCTGAACTTCAGCACTCCATATGTTCTCTATTGTTCTGGGATATAAAAATCATGTGACATCAATGTTGTCACCAACCACTGAACCTCTCCATTTGAAACCCATGTTGAATCTCAAAGGACACAAGATTCCAACCACAAATGGCATTAACCCTGCCTTCCCTTCTGCAGCTTTACTACCACAGTCCCATGATGCTAAAAACCAAGATTTAGCATAGGCAACTTCAGTCGTTCCTTCCCCTATGACCCATTTCTTCCTTTCAGGTGTTCAGCTGCCACCCCTTGGTCTTTTTACTTCCAAGATTTTATTTAAATTTGAGTTAGTTAACATATAGTGTAGTACTGGTTTCAGGAGTAGAATTTAGTAATTCATCATTTATATACAACACCCAGTGCTCATCACAACAGGTGCTCTCCTTAACACCCATCACCCATTTAATCCATCCCTCCACCCACTTCCCCTTCAGCAATCCTCAGTTTGTTCTCTGCAGTTAAGTCTCTTATGGTTTGCCTCCTTCTCGGTTTTTATTTTTCCTTCCCTTCTCTAGGTTCATCTGTTTTGCCTCTCAAATTTCACATATGACTGAAATAATATGGTATTTGTCTTTCTCTGAATTATTTCACCCAGCATAATACACTCTAGTTCCATCCACATTGTTGCAAATGGCAATATTTCATTCTTTTTGATGGAGGAGTTATACTTCACTGTATGTATATACATACGTGTGTGTGTATACATATATACATATACATATATATATATATATATATATATATATCACTTCTTTTTTTAAGGATCTTATTTATTTATTTGAGAGAGAGAGAGCATACAGAGAGGAGCAGAGAAAAGAACAAAGGGAGAGGGGGAAGCAGGCTCCCCGCTGAGAAGGGAGCCTGACACAGGGCTAGATCCCAGGACCTCAGGATCAGGACCTTAGCCAAAGGCAGACGCTTAACCCAGAGCCACCCAGGTGTCCAATGCCACTTCTTTATCCATTCATCAACAGATGGACATGTGGGTTCTCTCCATAATTAATAGTGCTGTTATAAACATTGGGGTGCATGTGCCCCTTCAAATCAGTACATTTGTATCCTTTAGATAAATACCTGGTAGCGCAATTACTATGTTGTAGGATAGTTCTATTTTTCACTTTTTTAGAAGATTTTATTTATTTATTAGAGAGAGAGAGAGAGCGCGCACAAGCAGGGGGAGCAGCGAAGTGAGAGGGAGAGGTGGGCTCCCCACTGAGCAAGAACTCCAAAGCAGGGCTCAGTCCTAGGATCCAGGGATCATGACTTCAGCCAAAGGCAGATCTTAACCAACTGAGCCACTCAGATGCCTCACTACTTATAAATTTTTCAGGAACATCCATTCTGTTTTCCAGAGTGGTTACAATAGTCTGCACTCCCACCAACACTGTAAGAGTGTTCCCCTTTTTCCGCATCCTCGCCAACATCTATTATTTCTTGTGTTATTAATTTTAGACATTCTGACAGGTATGAGGTGGTATCCACTGTGGTTTTGATTTTTATGTCCCCAGTAATGACTGACATTGAGCATTTTTTTCTCGTGTGTATTTCCCATTTGTATGTCTTCTTTGGAGAAATGTCTGTTCATGAGTTCTTCCCATTTCTTAACTAGATTATTTATTTTGGGGGTGTTGAGTTTAATAAGTATTTTATAGCTTTTGGATATTAACCCCTTACCTGATTTGTTATTTGCAAATATCTTCTCCCACTCCACAGGTTGCCTTTTAGTTTTATTTTTTCCTTCATCATGCAGTTTTGTTTTTTGGGTTTTTTTATTTAAGATTTTGTTTATTTACTTGAGAGACAGAATGAAAGAAAGAGAGAGAGAGCATGAGCAGAGGGGAAGGGCATGGGGAGAACCAGACTTCCCATTAAGCAGAGAGCCCATACACAGGGCTTGATCCCAGGACCCTGGGATCACTGACCAGAGCCAAAGGCAGACACTTAACTGACTGAGCCACCCAGGTGGCTCTGTACAGAAAGAAGCTTTTTATCTTGATGGAGTCCCAATAGCTCATTTTTGCTTTTGTTTCCATTGCCTTGAAAGACATGTCCAGTAAGAAGTTGTTGCAGCCAAGATCAAAGAAGATACTGCTTGTGTTCTCCTCTACTAGGATTTTGATGGTTTCCTGTCTTACATTTAGGTTTTTCATCAATTTTGAATTTATTTTTGTGTACGCTATAAGAAAGCGGTCCAGTTTCATTTTTGTGCACATCACTGTCCAGTTTTCCCAACACTATTTGTTGAAGAGACTATCTTTTTTCCATTGGAAATTCTTTCCTGCTTGGTTGAAGATTAGTTGACCATAGAGTTGAAGGTCCATTTCTGTGTTTTCTCTTCTGCTCCATCGATCTATATGTCTGTTTTTGTGCCAGTACTATACTCCTTGATGACTAAAGCTTTGAAATACAGCTTGAAATCCAGAATCGTGAAGCCACCAGCTTTTCTTTTCTTTTTCAACATTACTTTGGTGATTCAGGGTCTTTCTGTCAGGTGTTAAACTCATTTTCACTTGGGTTCCATCTTAGTAATACTTTTTCTCAGAAGAGCATACTTTGGTTGAAAGAGATTTTAACCACCAAAAAGTTGGTCTGTAGGTCATACAGGAAATTGGGCCTGATCTTCTCTGATCTTTAAGAATCACACTGCTTGTCCTATTGTTTGAAATTCTCAAAGGTTCAAAAATCAAAGGAAAAAATGTAGAATTACACAATTTAAGCCTAGCACATATATTTTTCTACTTGGTTCCCATATCTATGTGAAACTGTCCTTATCTCACAAGCCAAAGTACTGTGTACATGCTCAGGGTTTCAAATGGGATTACCAGCACAATATTAAACAATGCACTTGCATTGTCAAAGACACACAGCTGCCAAATCTGTAATTACTTTATTATATAACCAGAATTTGTTCTCAGCTCTCTAAAGTTTACAGGGGAAAAAATAATGGAAAAACTATGTTATATTATTAGGAGTATATGTCCCACCATAGCAAAGTGGAAATTGCTATTAATAATTTTCCATATACCCTTTAGAGAGAGAATAGTTTTTTTTTTTTTTTATGGAAGAACCTTGTAAGTCACTTGATATAGAATATAAGACCCTGAGAATATGGGTGCCAGTAGGAGAAGCTACAACAAAGGTGGAGCCTGAACAACCTCCTTGTGACAAAGAAAAGAATTTGATTCTCTCTCCTGTAGAAGGGGGAAGACATGGGGCTGAGGGGAAAGCAGAAAGAAGGAAGCCAACAAGAGAGCAAGGAAGAGGCTGAGAGGGAGAAGTACTTAAATGGGGAGAGTCACTAGAAATTCCTGGGAACTAAAGAGACCAAAAGAATATTTTTAAGGTGCTGGTGTTCAATTTGAAGTTATTTCCATTCTAAATACCCTTTATATCTTCCCACACCTCCCCAACTCTACAATTCTTCCAGATACTTTTTTGTGAGGGGTGCATAATGGGAAAATCTGGGCAAAGGTCTGCTTCCTGTCTGCAGAAATGCCAGTAAAATGAGTGCATCTGGGTGGCACAGTCAGTTAAGCATCTGGCTCTTGGTTTTAGTTCAGGTCATGATCTCAGGGTCATGAGATCGAGCCCCACTCAGGCTCCAATCTGCTGAAGATTCTTTTTCTCCCTCTGTCCCTCCCTCTGCATGCATGCTTGCTCTCTCTCTCTCTCTCTCTCTCAAATAAATAAATAAATTTTTAAAAAGTAAATGCATAAAGGAAAAGAAGGGAATGAAAGGTAAAAGGACCTGAAAAGCATGGGCACGACACTCCCCTCAACTTGTAAAAGCCACTGCCTTGGCTTCCATTAGGCATGAAGAGATGTCCAAACAAGTTTCAAGAGGTCAGGAATTCCCAGTTCCCATCGAGATTATCTCATCTCTAGCCAGAAACTTCTATCCATCTGTTAGTTTCAAGAAAACAAAGCTAATAAATAATAACAACAACAACAACACAACACTGTGGTGTCTTGCCTGGCTGGGAAAGGCATCTGCTTACTTCCACTGCTACTTTTTATGATGAGTTTAACAGAGACTAAATAAGGAATGGCCTGAAGAAAAGTCACAACAGCTTTATGAACCTATAAAAATTAATCCCAACAGATATAATACGTGCATAAGCAGCCAGGTCTTTTTGTTTTTAAAGATGTATTTATTTGTTTGAGAGAAAGGATGAACAAAAGGGGCAGAGGAAAAGGGAGAGAGAGAATTGTAAGCAGATTCTGTGCTGAGCACGGAGCCTGATATGCAGCTCCATTTCATGACCCTGAGATCAAGCCCAGAGCCAAAAACCAAGAGTCAGAGGCTTATCCAACTGTCCAACACAGGTGCCCCATCAGCCAGGCCTTTCTAAGCAATTGAGATTAGATTAAGAAAACAATCAATTATTAAATCTATCATTTTTGTCACCATCAGCTATATCACACTCAGCCTAGACATACATCAGAAAACATTTTATTCAAGTACAGAATCAAGGAAAAACTAAGGAGAATTTTTTTTGCCAAAAATACACAGTTTAGTTAATATTCTTTAAATTAATTTAAAAATTAACTACTTGAGGATTTGTGATCTCTAGCAACCATGACATAGTTAACATAGGCAGAGAAAAGCTGCTCCTTAGTCACTCCATAAAATGGAAAAATTAGAGATGCAAAGCACTGACTCACTAGTAAAGGATTCAAGGTAAAGAAAAAAGAAAAAACATACCCACCCCCCTGACATACTTACTCCATTCTTTCTAACGCAGAGGAGTTATAAGGCTTCTTAGACAAGGGCTATAAAATACTGAGAGCTCCCCAGAGGAGGGAGTAGCCTAGGAACAAGGTTTTATTAATTGAAGGGTTTATTAAGCATGAATCAATTCTCTGTGCCCTTCATATAACTTAGGCCTACTATTCATTTATAGGAATTTTAGGTCCAGAATAATTTTTATAAGCCTCTATCTTTCAGGGCAGATGGAGACTGGGATGAGGAGTAGTTCTCTGTATTTTTTTCTATGAATGAATATTTTATACTTCATAATATCTTTTCCTTCGCAGTGAATTTTTTTTCTACTTTTGTTTTCCTTAGCCTTTTTTAATCTGTTAAGTTTCAAGAAAAGAAAAGAGAAAACAAGAAAAGAAAACAAGCCCAGGTGGTTTTGCACTTCCAAGAATTATGTTCTGTTCATATTTGCATCCCCAGTGCCTAGCACAGTAACATAGTATATAATAGATGTTTAATAAACATTTTCTGAGTGAATGCCTAATTTATCCACTGAGCCCATATGCTGGCTGTTGTTTTTCTCCCCGATCTAATTTAAATCCTCCTCCATTGAGCTCTGTGTCTTAGAAATGAAGCTGACTAATAAGAAATATATCAATAGGGTCCCTTGCCTGGTGGTTTATTTATGACTTTGGTCAATGGAAAACACCAGAGAAGACCAAAAGGTGGGGAAAGCCTGGGTATGTATTTTCCACAGTCTGACCCTGATAGGTTACCATCAAAGACCACAGTTTCCTGTCAGGTGACTCTCTTCATTTCTTTAAGTTCCAGGAACCACTTCCTCCTGTATTCCTTCAAGCCATAGGGTGAATATGACTCCAAACTGCTGCTATCCTCAGGAGACTTCAGATTACCTTATTGATATCCCTCCATCTTCTCCATGTCTTCAGCAGTAGTCCCTTTATTAAACCCTCCTTAATTATTGAATTAATTGTCATATCTATTTCCTGCTGGGACCCTGACTAATACAGCCTTATGATTTATAAAATACTATCAGCCTGGTGTTGGGTGTTATGGAGGACATGTGTTGCATGGAGCATTGGGTGTGGTACATAAACAATGAATTTTGGAACACTGAAAAAAAATTAAATAAAAATTTTTTTTAAAGTAAAACAAATACTATCAAAGTTCAAATGGCAATTAATTTTTTTAAAAGATTTATTTATTTATTTATTAGACAGAGATCACAAGTAGGCAGAAAGGCAGAGAGAGGGGGAAGCAGGCTCCCCGCCAAGCAGAGACCCCGATGCAGGGCTCGATCCCAAGACCCTGAGATCATGACCTGAGCTGAAGGCAGAGGCTTCAACCCACTGAGCTACCCAGGCACCCCTTCAAATGGTAATTAAATGAAAACTTCAACTTCTGAACATTTTTTTAAAAAATTATAGCTGAGTCTGCGGATCATATGCATACCACAGGCTCTGGGTTTTATTTATTTATTTTTTTAATTGAAAACAATCAGTTTTCATTTCTTTTCCCGAGTAAATGTTTAACCAGCTTCCTTAAGTTAGTTATGAAGTGGAAACTTTGCTCTGATAAAGGTGCTCAGAGGTGTTTTTTAGCTAGTAGCTACAATAGCCATGAAAATATCTTTCTATTGAAAATATGCATTAAATGATACTTCTGTGAAATTTTGGATTAAAGTAAGAAGTATAAGGGAGAGGAAAGATGGCAGAGGAGTAGTGGACTGAAATGACACAAGGTCACAGGAGTTCAGCTAGATAGTTATCAAACCATTCTGAACACCTACAAACTCAACAGGAGATAGAAGAGAAGGAGAGCAGAAATTCTAGGAACAGAAAATAGACCACTTTCTGAAAGATAGGACAGGCGGAGAAGTGAATCTGAAGTGATAAGAAGATAGACCGCAGGGGGGAGGGGCTGGCTCCCGGCAAGTGGCAGAGCAGAGAAGCACAAAATCAGAACTTTTAGAAATCTGTTCCACTGAGAGATATCACCCCAGAGGCTAAGTGGCGGTAGAGCCCTAACAGGGACAGTGTGGTCTCAGGACCCTCGGGGTCATTGAAAGATCAGGGATGTCTGAGTTTGGCAGAGCTACCAGGTATCGGAGCAGGAAAGCTGACTACAGATATGGAGTTGAGGAGTGAGCTCTCAGCTCGGGGTTACCTTAAACCATCATCTGCAGCACAGTCAGACCACTATTCTTTGAGCAGGGACCCCACAAGTGGCAGATCCAGGGACACTCGCCTTCCTCCTCTGGAGGCAGGAATCTGCTGCATTTGGAGACGTGAAAGGGGGCCGTGCAATAGAGACAGAAATGGTAGCTCACAGGTAGGGTAAGCCCAGAGCGTGACCAGAGACCAGGGAATCGGGAGGGATTGACTGCTTTTCTCTGAGGGCCCAGCTCCTCTGGGCCACAGATTGGGAGGCCACCATCTTCACTGCTGTCCTCCAGAGCTCTACAGAGAGCATTCAGGGAACAAACACTCCTGAGAGCAAAGTTTAGCAGATTTCTAAACCTGGCTCCTGGCAAGGGTGGTGCAATTCTACCTCGGGCAAAGACATTTGAGAATCACTACAACAGGCCCCTAACCCAGAAGATCAGCAAGAACGTCCAGCCAAGACAAAGCTCACTGATCAAAGAGAACAGCAGAACTCCAGAGCTAGGGGAAAGTAATGCATGCAATTCATGGATTTCTCCCTATGCTCCTTTAGTCTTACAAAATTAAATATTTTTAATTTTATTTTTTTCTTATTCTAATTTTTGTAACTTTTTCTCTTTCCTCTTTTAACTTTTTTAACTACTTTATCTTAACAACATCTTCCTTAAAAAACCTTTTTAAACCTTCATTATTATAGTCATATTTTATCCTTCATTGCATTTAACCTTATTTTTTATATACATACAAGGTTTTACATTCTAAAAAATTAGGGATACAATTTCTTCAAATAGATCAAAATATACCCTAAATCTAGCACAGGGCTTTAGTCTAGTCTCTAGCCTGAGCACATTCTCTCCCTCTTATTTTTTTTCTTCTTATTTCTTTTTACAAAAAACTTATGTTACCAATTCCTTTTTTATAATTTTTTAAATTTTCATCTTTACAATCATATTCCATCCCTTCTTTGTGTTTACCCTTATTTTTGTATATATATAAGTTTTTTTTTCTTTAAAATTTTGGGAGGTAGTTTCTTTTAACAGACCAAAATACAAAAATAAATCAAGGGATGGCTCTGTTTTAATTACCAGTCATATATATATATATACACACACACACATATATATATATACATATATATGTATATATATGTATGTATATATATATATATACATAATATATACATATACATATACATAAATATATATACACATATATGTATATAAAATATATATATGTATGTATATATATATACATAATATATACATATACATATACATAAATATATACACACATATATGTATATAAAATATATATATGTATATACATATATATATATATATTTTTTTTTTACCCCCTTACTTCTACCCCCAGTTTGGGGTGTCTTCTGATTTGGTTAGCGTACATTTTTTTGAGGCCTTTACCACCCTTTTAGTATTTTATTGTCTCATTCATATATTCTTATCTGGATAAAATGACAAGGTGGAAAAACTCACCACAAAAAAAAAAAAAATAGAAAAGAAAACAAGAGGGAGTATCAATGGCTAGGGACCTAATCAATACAGACATTGTTATTATGTCAGATCTAGAGTTCAGAATGACCATTCTCAAGGTACTAACCCGGCTCAAAAAATGCATGGAGGATATTAGGGAAACCTTGTCTGGAGAAATAAAATCCCTTCCTGGAGAAATAAAAGAACTAAGATCCAATCAAGCTGAAATCAAAAAAGCTATTAATGAGGTGCAATCAAGAATGGAGGCTCTTACTGCAAGGATAAATGAGGCAGAAGAGAGGATTAGTGATATAGAAGATCAAATGATGGGGAGTAAAGAAGCTGAGCTAAAGAGAGACAAAAAACTACTGGACCATGAGGGGAGAATTCGAGAAGTAAGTGATACCATAAGAAGAAACAATATTAGGATGATTGGGATTCCAGAAGAAGAAGGGGGGGCGGGGGCAGAAGGTATACTGGAGTGAATTATAGTGGAGAATTTCCCTAATATGGCAAAGGGAACAAGCATCAAAATCAAGGAGGCACAGGGAACACCCATCAAAATTAATAAAAATAGGTCCAAACTCCCTCATCTAATAGTAAAACTTACTAGTCTTAGTGAGAAGGAGAAAATCCAGAAAGCACCTCAGGACAAGAAGTCTGCAACATAAAATGGTAGAAATATTAGATTGGCAGCAGACTTATCCACAGAGACATGGCAGGCCAGAAAGAACCGTAGGATATATTCAGAGCACTAAATGAGAAAAAAATGCAGCCAAGAAGACTATATCCATCAAGGCTGTCATTGAAAATACAAGGAGAGATAAAAAGCTTCCAGAACAAACAATAATTAGAGAATTTTCAAACACCAAACCAGCACTACAGAAAATATTTAAAGGGGTCCTTTAAGCAAAGAAAGGGCCTAAAAGTAGTAGACCACAAAGGAAGAGAGACAATATACAGTAATAGTTACTTTACGGGCAATAAAATGGCACTAAATTCATATCTTTCAATGGTTACCCTGAATGTAAATGGGCTAAATGCCCCAATCAAAAGACAGGGTATCACAATTGATTTAAAAAAAAATCAATATACATTCTACAAGAAACTCATTTTAGACCCAAAGACACCCCCAGATTTAAAGTGAGAGGGTGGAAAACAATTTATCATGCTAAAGACATCAAAAGAAAGCTGAGGTGGCAATCCTTATATTAGGCAAATTAGATTTTAAGCCAAAGACTATAATAAGAGATGAGGAAGGACACTATATCATATTCAAAGGGTCTGTATAAAAGAAGATCTCACAATTTTAAGTATCTATGCCCCTAACATGGGAGGACCCAACTATATAAACCAATTAAAAACAAAATCAAAGAAAGACATCGACAATAATACAACAATAGTAGGGGACTTTAACACCCCCTTCACTGAAATAAACAGATCATCCAAGCAAAAGATCAACAAGGAAAGATGGACATCAAGATATATTCAGAATATTCGATCCAAAAGCAACAGAATACACAATTCTCTCTAGTTCACATGGAAAATTCTCTAGAATAGATCACATCCTGGGTCATAAATCAGGACTCAACTGGTAACAAAAGACTAGGATCATTCCCTGCATATTTTCAGACCACAATGCTCTGAAGCTAGAACTCAATCACAAGAGGGAAGTTGGAAAGAATCCAAATACATGTAGGCTAAAGAGCATCCTACTGAAAAATGAATAGGTCAACCAGAAAATTAAAGAAGAACTGAAAAATTCATGTAAACAAATGAAAATGAGAACACAACCATTCAAAATCTGTGGGACACAGCAAAGGCAATCCTGAGAGGATGTATAGCCATACATGTCTTTCTCAAGAAACAAGAAAGGTCTCAAATACACAACCTAACCCTACACCTAAAGGACCTGGAGAAAGAGCAGCAAAGACAGTCTAAACTCAGCAGGAGAAGAGAAATAATAAAGAGCAAAGCAGAAATCAATGACATAGAAACCAAAAGAATAGTAGAACAAATCAATGAAAGTAGGAATTGGTTCTTTGGTAGAATTAATAAGATTAATAAACTTAATCTGGTCAAGATTTACCAAAAAAAAAAAAAAAAAAAAAAGAGGGAGAGAGAGAGAAAGATCCAAATTAATAAATTTACAAATGAAAGAGGAGAAATCATAACCAACACCAAAGAAATACAAATAATTATAAGAACATATACTGAGCAGCTATATACCAGCAAATTTTACAATCTGGAAGAAACGGATACATTCTTACAGACATATAAACTACCAAATGTGAACCAGGAAGAAATAGAAAACCTGAAGAGACCCATAACCAGTGGGGAGATTGAAGCAGTCATCAAAAACCTCCCACAAAACAAGAGCCTAGGGCCAGGCAGCTTCCCCTGGGGAATTCTACCAAACATTTAAAGAAGAATTAATACATATTCTCCTGAAACTGTTCCAAAAAATAGAAATGGAAGGAAAACTACCAAACTCATTTTATGAGGCCAGCATTACTTTGATCCCAAAACCAAAGACCCCATCAAAAAGAATTACAGACCAATATCCTTGTTGAACACAGATGTGAAAATTCTCACCAAAATACTAGCCAATAGGACCCAACAGTACTTTGAAAGGTTTATTCACCAAAACAAAGTTGGATTTATTCCTGGGCTAAGGTTGTTTCAACATCCAAATCAATCAATCAATGTGATACAATATATTAATAAAAGAAAGAACAAGAAACATATGATACTCTCAACAGATGCTGAAAAAGCATTTGACAAAGTACAGCATCCTTTCTTGATCAAAACTCTTCAAAGTGTAGGAGAGTAGATACATTTCTCAATATCATCAAAGCATCTATGAAAAACTCACAGTGAATATCATCCTCAATGGGGAAAAAGAGATATTTTCCCCTAAGGTCAGGAACATGGCAGGGATGTCCACTATTACCACTGCTATTCAACATAGTACTAGAAGTCCTAGCCTCAGCAATCAGACAACAAAGAGAAATTAAAGCATGTGAATCCTCAAAGAAGCAGTCAATCTCTCATTCTTTGCAGATGATATGATAATTTATGTGGAAAACTCAAAAGATTCCACTCCAAAAATGCTAGAACTCATACTGGAATTCAGTAAAGTGTCAGAATATAAAATCAATGCACAGAAATAAGTTGCATTTCTACAAACCAACAACAAGACAGAAGAAAGAGAAATTAAGGAGTCAATCCCATTTACAGTTACATCCAAAACCATAAGATAACTAGGAATAAAGCTAACCAAAGAGGCAAAGAATCCATACTCAGAAAACTATAACCTACTCATGAAAGAAATTGAGGAAGACACAAAGAAATGGAAAAGAGTTCCATGCTCATGGACTGGAAGAAAAAATATTATAAAAATGTCTATGCTACCTAAAGCAATCTACATTTAAAGCAATTCCTATCAAAATACCATCTAATTTTTTCAAAGAAATAGAATAAATAATCCTAAAATTTATAGGGAACCAGAAAAGACCCTGAATAGCCAGAGGAATGTTGAAAAAGAAAGCCAGAGTTGGTGGCATCACCATTCCAGACTTCAAGGTCTATTACAAAGCTATTATCATCAAGACAGTATTGTACTGGCACAAAAACAGACACACAGATCAATGGAACACAATAGAGAGCCCAGAAATACACCCTCAACTTACGCTCAACTAATCTTTGACAAAGACAGAAAGAATGCCAGTGGAAAAAAAGACAGTCTCTTCAACAAATGGTGTTGGGAAAATTGGACAGCTACAAACAGAAAAATGAAACTCTACCATTTCCTTACACCACACACAAAAATACACTCAAAATGGATGAAGGACCTCAATGTGAGAAAGGAATCTATGAAAATCCTTGAGGAGAATACAGGCAGCAACCTCTTCGACCTCAGCCGCAGCAACTTCTTCCTAGAAACATCACCAAAGGCAAGGAAAGCAAGGGCAAAAATGAGCTATTGGGACTTCATCAAGATCAAAAGCTTTTGCACAGCAAAGGAAGTAAACAAAACCAAAAGACAACTAACAGAATTGGAGAAGATATTTGCAAATGACATATCAGATAAAGGGCTAGTATCCAAAATCTATAAAGAATTTATCAAACTCAACACCCAAAGAACAAATAATCCAATCAGAATATGGGCAGAGGACAACAGACATTTCTGCAAAGAAGATATCCAGATGGCCAACAGACACAAGAAACAGTTTTCAGCATCACTCGGCATCAGGGAAATACAAATCAAAACCACAATGAGATACCACCTCACACCAGTCTGAATGGCTAAAATTAACAAGTTAGGGAATGACAGATGTTGGCATGGATGTGGAGAAAGGGGAATCCTCCTACACTGTTGGTGGGAATACAAACTGGTGCAGCCACTCTGGAAAACAGCATGAAGGCTCCTCAAAAAGTTGAAAATAGAGCTACGCTATGACCCAGCAATCTCACTACTGGGTATTTACCCTAAAGATACAAATGTAGTGATCAAAAGAGGCACCTGCACCTGAATGTTTATAGCAGCAATGTCCACAATAGCCGAACTATGGAAAGAACCTAGATGTCCATCAACAGATGAATGAACAAAGAAGATGTGGTATATATATACAATGCAATGCTATGCAGCCTTCAAATAATTAAATATTGCCATTTGCCACGATGTGCTGGAACTAGAGGGTACTATGCTGAGCTAAATAAGTAATCAGAGAAAGACAATTATCATATGATCTCCCTAATATGAGGAATTGGAGAGGCAGAGTGGGGTGTTGGGGGGTAGGGGAAAAAAATGAAACAAGATGGGATCAGGAGGGAGACAAACAATAAGAGACTCTTAATCTCATGAAACAAACTGAATGTTGCTGGGGGGAAGGGGTGTGGCGAGGGTGGTGGGTTACGGACATTGGGGAGTGTATGTGCTGTGGTGAGCACTGTGAAGTGTGTAAGCCTGACGATTCACAGACCTCTACCCCTGGGCCAAAAAATACATTATATGTTAATAAGATTAATTAACTTTAAAAAAAAAAGTAAGAAGTATAGGAAAAAAATTATATGAAATATATGGTTAAGGAGAGTTATTTAGATCATTTTACTTACAACAAAATTTTACTAACTCCCAATTTATATTGCAAATAAGGAAATTAATTTAAAATAGAGCTCTATATTTCCTTCAGTCATCGTGACCTATATTTTATTACACATGATTGAATCAATGTGATAATGTTTGTATTTTAAGTATCTATAATACAATAAAATATACATGTGATAAAAAGAATAACATTTTTTCTAAGTACCCAATGTCCTGAATGTTTCTCTTAAGTAATTCATTACTTGAATGGAATTTATTCTGTAAGGCATATCTTCAGTATACATGGATTTTAGTGTAAGACACTAAATTAAAATCCATATGGTTCCTATATTAGTGAAAATTTATTATCTTTTTAAATCTTTTCCAAGATCTCTAAATTTTTTTTAAAAAACATCAGAATAAAAAGAATAATCACGTTTTTCCATTCACTTCGATTCTAGTTTTCCCAACTCAAATATAAAAATAAAGAATGAGTTATGGGGGGAAGCACAAGAAAGAAAAAAACTAGGGGAACAAAACTGCCAAAGTATTATTTCCCTCCTTTCCTCTTTGGATATCAACATTGGTATTCTCAATGCCAAATGGAAGCTTTTAAAATGGAGGATTATAGCTGGATTGGATTAAGTTCCAAACGCCCTTTAGCATCACACTCTGTTTTTTACGTAGATGAAAGAGCAGATTCCTCTTCCTGGATCATCATTGTTTCCCACTTGCTCCTGAGTTTTGGCAGAGTAAGAAATGGAGGTGGTACTCATGGCGTCATCAATGATAAAATGGCTCCTTAACTCAGTTTTCCTTTCTTTTTCTTTGCTCTCTGAGCTCCTCTCTTTTCCACTTGCCTTTGCACACTGGCCTGTGAACTTCCTGTTCTCACTAAATCTCTTAGTCCAGATAGAAATATTTATTAGGGTGACTTGAGAACATCCCCCTGAAAGCAAAAAACACTAGTATCTCATACAAGTGCCTACTATCATTAAAACACTCACTACCTGACTCTCTAGCACTTTTTTTGGTGACAATCACTTAGCACTTCATAAGTATTCCAAGTTTTATTTCTTTTGCTTGAAATATCTTTCATATAGTTGCCAACTGAGTTTCCTAAGAGCCCAATTTTATGTCAGTCTACAAAGTGGTTCTCCATTGTTCATTGTTTCTAAACTTAACTCTTCTGTATAAATCTTCTCAAAGCAGTTTGATTTGCTGTTTTTGTTTGTTTGTTTTAATGCTCAAGTAAATGCCCTATTACTTCCTAGCCAATACTTCTGCTCTAGTTATACCAAACCCAAGAATACTGTCTAATTCCTTATGTCAACCAAAGCTATATCCATCTCTGCTTGTACTGGTCTACTTGTACTATTGGTTTATATCTGTGTTCTTTTTATTTTTTTCTGTTTCTTTTAGGAATCTTTCAGGACATAGCGGATATTTGAGGAGGATGACAAACCAAATGGGTAGTGTGTAATCATGCACTAGATTCTTAAAGCCATTGGCTTCAATAGCAGTATCTCAGAACTTCTAAAGAATCACACAAAGCCCTTGTGCTTAAATAAGAATTTAAAGTCTCCAAATTGATAACTTATTGTTATTTTTATTGCATTTTGGCCAGAGAAGGTTGTCCACAAACTACAAATTTTTTAGTATTCTATAAAGCATCCTTTGTGGAATATGGGGTTAAATTTTATAAATATTCCACATATGTCTAAAAACTGTGAGTTTGCTCTGTTTATTGGGAGAAGCTACACACACACAGACAAATGTGATGAAGAGCATTCTTGTGTTGTTCAAATCCTCTATATATTCTCAACATTTTTGCCTGCTTAATCCGTAAGTTTTTATTAAAATTTCCAACAAGTGTAGATTTTCATTTTCCTTTTATATCTGTCAGATTCTATTTAAGTATTTTGAGGTTATACTGGAATTGGATTATACTCTGGGTTTATTATCATATTTGTCAGTGAATCTCATCTCACCAAATGAGAAGCTTGGTTTAGGACTATGACTGCAGGACTGTATCATAAACTCCAGACACACTGCATTAGAAACACGCTTGAGAACTATTAGTATGGCTGATACTTGGCAATATATTGGAGGTAAATATGTGTTATTTGATGGTAGAACAATGTCTAATTCATTTCTGTGTCCATACTTCCCATCTTACTCCCTGGAACATAGGGTTGTCAATAAATGATTGCTGGAGGTAGCAGAATTTTTTCTCAAAATATAACAATAATAAAGCAAAGTCAAGACAGTGGTGATAAACTTGGCCAGTCTACTGTCTAAATTCTTTTTCCAAATTAAACTTTATAAAAGAGGATTTCTTAAACCTTTTTTTTTAATCGTATGAGTTACAAGACCTAGATCAAATAATCAAGAAAACTTACAACTTAACTGTGGGCAAATCAGAAAGAGAAGGAAGAGAATATAAAAAATATTAAATGGGAAAAATAATATTGAATATGTTCTGTATTATAGCACCACTTGGGTATTTTACATCATTTATCTCAACTAATATATTTTTTTGGTAATTTCTTTTTAATTGTTTTAATTAACATATCATGTATTATTAGCCCCAGGGGTACAGGTCTGTGAATATCCAGGTTTACACACTTCACAGCACTCACCGTAGTACATACCTTCCCCAATGTCCATAACCCAACTCAACTAATATCTTAATAGTCTTATGGTAAATATAAATGTCTCAATTTTATAGAGAAGAAAAAAGACCAGAGTGCCTAAATAATTTGCTCAATTTCAATTTCAAGTAACTGGTAAGAAGCTGAGACAAAAATAAAAAATATGTCAATGTTCTGCAGCCAAAGACCACAAGGCCTATATCTCTAGTTGGGGGAAGGTTTGGTTTAATACTTAACGCATTGGGAATCACAGGATATCTCAAAAAAAGATGTTAGAAAGAATCTACAGTAGCGGCACCAGAGTGGCTTCATAGGTTAAGCATCTGCCTCCAACTCAGGTTGTGATCTCTGGTGGGGGGAGGGGGTCCTGGGGTTGAGCCCCGTGTCTGGCTCCCTGCTGGCCAAGTAGTCTGTTTCTCCCTTACCCTCTACCTCTCATGCACCCCCAACTCTCACCCTATACCTGTTCTCTTTTTCTCTGCAAAATAAAAAATAAAATCTTTAAAGACAGAGAGAGAGAGAGAGAGATCCTATCCTAGGATTTTGTTGTGATTAGGTGATTTGGAGGAGGATCTAGAGAGGCTGCAGTTCATTCAACATTATATGCTGTCAGACAGCAGGGGAACATCTGTGACGGGGTATCTCAATAAAACTTACGGAAAAAAAAGTGAGACTAGAAGGAAGATAAAACTGTATATAACCCATTAAAAAAAAAATACCAGTCACACATTTTGGATGAATAAGGGTGTGTTTGATATTTTGCGGGTGGCATCATGACTCTGTTTCTGTGTTTAGACAGAATTATGAAGTGGCTTTGCTTTTTCTCATTTTATCATGATCTCAGAGTAACCCCATCTGAGGTTGGTATTCTGCAAGACTGTTTATGTCTAGTTGGAGAATAATATGACCTGGCTGAGTGCTAGGCAGGCTTCTGAATGTCAGGGGTTGCTCCTTTTTTCTCTCCCAGTCAGAACTCAGAAGATCACATTTCTTTCAACCACACCATTTAATTAAAATGGGGGGGGGGGAGTTGAAGAATGATTTTTGCTTGTCTGTTTTCAACCATTCTATCAACCATTGGATAGTAACACAATGAATTAAAATCAGACTAAAATGTTCTACTGTTTCTGAAAGGGAAAAATATACTATGAGCAAAACTTCTTAAGAGTTCTATCAGGAACATAGAAATCTAAACCAAAAGGAGATATTTATAAATTGCTTTTACTGTGAAAGACACTGCCATTTTCCATAGAACAAAAGGAATCTTGTAAAACAATGTAGGAGTTACGTTTGACAAAAGCTGTCTCCTTAGGTGCTGAACTTTTCTGCCTTCTCTCCTTTTTAAATTCTGGAACACATACTAAAAGAATAAAAGTTGACTTGGATGGCTGTAAAATTAAATAGTTCAAAGGATGAGGGTGAAAAGCGATGATCTGTTCCTCCTTCTGATGGAAAACAGCCTTCGTGCTTCATTAATGCACAGACAGCTGTCACTTATCCCTGATGAAAGCCAGAGGACACAATCCTTGAAACAATACATCTAGTTAAATACAGAGAGATAAATCTTGAGGATACAATTTAGAAAAACAAGTTACTGCACAAAATATCACATGAAATATCTATCAAGTTAACTGGCAAGCTTTGATGAAATCTTCAGGAATGTATTCTGTTCTAAACTAGTCAATTAATTAAAAGCATTTATAGACAATAATGGTGGATGTTTGAAGAAAATAATTGTAGTGGTATTTATAGAGTGATTCTGTGTTCTATCAAATCCTGGTTCTGCTACCTATTAGCTGTGTGAAGTGATCAAATAACCTTTCTGAAACTCAATTTCTTTTTAGATAAGAAAAATACCTGCTTAGCCATCCCCCCAGGGCTTACGGGAGATCAAATAAGAAAATGTATATAGAAGTACTTTGTAAACTGCAAAGCACCACACATGTAAATTATCATTATCTAAGATACAGGATACTCAGTATGTGCCAAAAGTAATGTGTATTAATTAATTCGCAAATAAGGGCTTATTTTATACTTTCAGGTTTTTTCGTCAGTATGATCATATATCTTTAACTCAGTATGTTCAGTATTGGATCGTCTTTACTGACTATGAGTTCACATGCCAAGAATATGAACCTTAAATAATACTGTGAAAATTTAAACACATCATCATCTACTTCCTAACACAAATGAGCATAATAAAGGTGAGCATCTTAAATTTTAAAAATTAATAGGATTGATGAAAGATACCATTTATTTCATACTTGGAAGTTGTATATTTTAGATGATTGAACTGGGTTTCCAAGAGCCCAGTTTATATCTTCAGAGAGAGATTAAAATGATAAAACCATGGTACAGCTAACTGTACTTTGTTACCTTTGCAAAATTTTCCCTGGACACTGAGGATCAGCAGCAAATCAATTCCACTGTACTTAGATGCTAAGGAAGATATATAAGTGTATAATAAAAACTTGACTTTTCACATCTTATTATTTCTCATTAAATTATAACGCTATTGCCTATACTTTAATTTTTAGTATTTCTGAAGACAAAAGAGACACATCAGTGAAAGAAAAACAATTAGATCTTGGGATGCCTGTGGTAAGTGAGAGGTTTTTGCAAATATTGAGAGGTTTTTGTCATAGCACGTCTCTAGTTTTAGCAACCTGGTACCTATTTTTGAGGTATGGATGATCTATCTCTGTTATGGCAAAAACTTTTAACAGTAATGTATTAAGGTAACTTAGGCACAGACTTTCATCTATTCCTTTTACAACTCAGTTCCTTTTATCAAGGCAGAGCCGAGTTTAGACTGGAACAGGTATTTAGAAAACAATTTCACATAGAAAGATATTTACAAACTTATATGGGAGATGTTCTCTGTATCTACTTAATAAAGTAGATACCTGGGGCACCTGAGTGGCTCAGTGGGTTAGGCCCCTGCCTTTGGCTCAGGTCATGATCCAAGGGTCCTGGGATCGAGCCCCACATCAGGCTCTCTGTTCAGTGGGGAGCCTGCTTCCCCCTCTCTCTCTGTCTGCCTACTTGTGATCTCTCTCTCTCTCTGTCAAATAAATAAATAAAATCTTAAAAAAAAAAATAAAGTAGATACCCGACTTTAAATCATAACTACGGACCCTGATGACAATTTTCTTTGCCATGAAACTGTTAAGACTTCTAGTAACTGATTCCCCATGAGCTATTTTTCTGATAGGAACTCTTTAAGACAACGTCTCCATTTCTGAAACTAACACCTTAATTTTGGATATAATTCCCCATTTTCTTGAATTACCTAAATAATTAAAGTCAAGATTACTTAATTAATCCAAGTATTGTATTAGCTATCATTAAACTACTCTACTATTTGAGCTAAGAAAATAAAGCTGTTGAGTCAACCTACAGGTGTAACCTTGTTCTTTTCTCTCTGATTTATGTAACAGCTGTGCCTTTTGGTTCAACTCCACACAGTTCAAAGGCGAGTCTTCTACAGAGTCCGCTCTTGCTGGAGGCCATTACCTAATTGGCTACCCTTTCGTCCAGATCCATCAATTCTCAGACAGGTTCTTCACAGGTGAAACAAGCGAAGGCATGTCACTATTAACAGAAAGACTTGGGCAAATATTATTGAGGTTGTGATCAAAAGATAAAGAAATATGCACACTGTGTTCTTTGATGTTATCCTCTGACAGACTAGAGAAGACAGGCACAGTGCAAGTGATTTCAAATGATGTCTAATGTTGGATTTGCCGCTATGTTACTGCTATTGGGGATAACAGCAGTGGCTGTGGTGGTGCCATGAAGCATCTTACCCTAAGTCATATACTAGTAAATGTTTGTTTATCCAACAAATATTAGTTGGGCCAGAATCTGAGATTACTGCCTGCAACACAACACAAAAACTATCACTAAGCCTCCCAACAACTACCCCAAAACACGCACGATAACCAGCTGACAGATCTAATGTGAAGCAAAGTACATTATTTATTGTGAAGCCTAGCTACTGACAGATGACTAATGAGGTAAGGTAGTATCTGGAGGCTGCTGAAAGATATCGCCCCATAATATCCTCATTTTGAATCATATCCTTATCCTGATTATGTGAATTTACATGTATGTGAAATTAGTTATCACTGACTTACCTTGGTGATTGTGATCTCAGATGGCATTTATTAGTAGCATAAATAAAGTGATGGATGATGTAATTTTCTGACTATTAGACAGTAATTATTGGGTGCTAAAGTAATTGTGGGAATTAAAAAGGAGCACACTCTAGTTTTAAAATCTGGGCACATATGTAACAAAATATGATCAACAATTCAAAACAAAATATAAGCCCCAAACAAGCATATGAAAAATGAAAACTGTAGGAGCTAGGAAAAGGATAGATGAGTAGAGATGCAGGTGGTCAAAAACTTTTCAGAGGGTAGAAGAAATAAACATTAAATATTAAAGAACACTAGAGTTACAATAAAAGAGAGAATTTGTATCTACAGTCTTTGCTTTCAAGTCAGCACTAGCAGGATGAATTTATTCTAGACAGGATACCTAAAATTTAAAGTAAATGATACTAAGTAAAATTAAGTGCCCTATAGCGAGTCTGTGAAGCCCAATGGCAGTCAGCTGGGTCTTACCACTTACTACAACTAATCAACTATGCTTTTTTCTATAAAAACACACATATTCATTCAATGATTCAAAAATAAGTTAATTAACAAATATTGAATGTCAAACACTACAGTTAAGAACCAGCATGCCATGGCTGGAGAAATATACGACCCTGCCTTCATAGATATTTTTCAACACAATGAAGAAAGCATGTAATAATAACAATCAACAAATAAATAATAAATAGATACTGAAAACATGTGTAAGTGTGAGAAAAGAAACGAGCAAGCTTTCATGATAATAACAATAATCAACAGGGGCGCCTGGATAGCTCATTGGGTTGAGCAACCTACTCTTGATTTCAGCTCAGGTCATGATCTTGGGTCCTGGGATTAAGCCCTGCGTGGGGCTCCAAGCTCAGCAGGTTTCGGTGGCGTATTTTTTCCCTCTTCCTCTCTGTGCCCCTCCCTATACTCAGACTCTCTCTCTCTCTCTGTCAAATAAATAAATCTTCAAAATAATAATAGTCAACAAGTAAATAAGAAATACATTACTGAAAACACATATATGTGCTAGAAAAGAAATGTGATAAAAAGATAAGCAGATTTGGAAGTGGGAGCAATACTTCCTAAGACATAATGGATAGACCTGTCTTAGAAAGAGCTATTTACTCAAGATTCAATAGATGAGTAGGAGATAACTTTGAAAAAGAGAGAACCATTGCCTACACAATGGTCTTAAATGGAGGATCATGCAAAGGCCCTTCAGGAGATATTGGTCTTGCAAAGCCCTGAAGTGATATAGATATTGATGTATTTATAGAACAGAAATGAAGCCAGTATAGTTGAAAGAGGGAAAGAGCAGGAGGTGAGGGTGTTGAGATTAGCAGGGGCTCTCAGTTTCAATAACTGTAGGTCTAAGAACCATTGGCAGTGCTTTGAATAATGGAAAGTGGCAATAGAAGATGTATGTCATAAAATGATTGTTTTAGTTCATGGAAAGAAAGAATGCAAGTCAGAGGCTGCCACTGTCACCTAAACAAAAGGAGATGAGAGCTGGGATAATATCTTAAAAGGTATGTATGAAAAACAAAGTCAATGGGGCTGGGGCCTGGATTTGTGGGGGGTAAGAAAGAGAAAGGAAGCAAGGACTGAACAAACGAGAGGGCAGTGGTAGCATTTGCTGAATATTTAGGAAATACTGACGAACATGTAGGAAAGATTCAATTTGTAAATCATGAGTTAACTTACACAATTATGTAAGTCAGGTCATTATATACGTTAAACTTGTATAGTACTATATGCCAATTACATCTTAATAAACCTGAAAGAAGAAGAAAGAGAGTTAGCTTTTGGCCACATAAGTTTGGCAGGTCTATAACACATGTAAAGACGTCAATAAGAACTGCCTATGCTGGGACACCCAGGTGGCTCATTTCTTAGGTGGCTGCCTTCAGCTCAGGTCATGATCCCAGGGTCCTGGAATCAAGCCCCGCCATCAGGCTCCTTGCTCGGCAGGAAGCCTACTTCTCCCTCTCCTGCTCCCTCTGCTTGTGCTCCCGCTCGCTGTGTCTTTGTCAAATAAATAAAATCTTAATAAAAAAAAAAAAAACTGCCTGAGCTTAGAAGAGCACATATAATTGGAATTTTTTATTAGTTTATTTATTGAAATTAGTTTATTTATTGAAGAAAGAAAAAGAGAGAGAGCAGGGAGGGGGCAGAAGGTGAGAGAGCAAATGAGAATCTCAAGCAGACCTTGTGCTGAACATGGAGCCCATTGCCGGGCTGGATCTCCCAACCTTGAGACCATGATTTGAGCCAAAATCAAGAGACAGACAGACAGACTCAATGGACTGAGCCACCCTGGCACCCCTGGAATTTTTTTTGTGATGTATATAGTATTGACATTTTAGGAACTAGATGAAATCTTGTGGGTAGAGAGTTTAGAAAGAAAATAAAAGAAGATGAAGACCTGAAACAATTCCATGAAAAAACATACTAATTTGTAGATATATTGTGAAAAAGAAGTAGCCAATAATTATAACTAAGATAAAGTGGCCAAGTAGGTAAGAGGAAAACTAGGAAAATACAGGGTCTTAAAATCAAGAAAGAAAAGTGTTTCAAGGTGAGGAAGTGGTCAACCAAGTCAAATATTTGGAACAATTAATTTCTCAAGTGAAGGGAATGTTCTGGTGAACACACAGTTTCAGGCAGGTGCTTGAGTGCAGGCACTGAGAAGATGAATGGTTGAATTCACCCACGGCTGGTACTTAATAGCAAAACTAAGAAAGCTGTAAGGTCATTGGGATATGTGTCAAAAGATTAATAGAGTACAGACCATGGACTGAGGAATGGAAGTAAAAATGTGAATAGTGAGAAGATAATGCAAAGTGAGTGATTATAATAATGTATCTTGGAATATAAGCTGTGCCAAAAAAGAAGAGAGAATGAGGTATGACTTACAGAATAATGAGAAGCTTGTAGGATCACTGGATATGAGATCAGGATATTATTGAGAAACTGTTGTAGTAAGATTATCGAGAAAGGAACATGGCAGAAAGAAGATGATGATCATCTAGTGTGATGTTTGCACTTGAGATTCTGGAGGTCAGGATTGAGGACGTAGAGATGAGTGACTAAAACGAAATAAACAAAATGGTCATGAGAGAAGCAGAAGTCCTGAATTTGGAGGCTTGGGTTTAGTGTGGTGATACATAAGAATTTAGAAGCCAACAAAACTGATGACAGCTGAAGTAGAAAGAGGTGATCCAGAGCCTAAGCTCTTTAAGGAATAATGGGAATTTCTACAATGTTTGGAGTTGAAAGCAGTGAATAAGGGATAGAATGATGGCAGAAACCTCAACTGTACAGGATTTTTGTAAGAAAAAGAAGAAAGGAGAGCTAAAAAGACATATCTGCCATCTCATAGCTGTAAGGTTATGTGAGATATAAGAGAAAAAATACAACCTCCACTAGAGATGGATATTGGGGAAGCAGATTCCTCCAGGGATGGCCTACTATCCTTTAGAGCTAGGATACAAAGAAACTTCTGAGACAAGGCTAACGTTCTAGGAGACTTTCCTGATTATAGAAAGAAACAGCCAAATATTACAAATGATTTAGCTATGCACTGCTAATTACAAATGCATTTAAGAAAAGATAAAATTGAGACTTATTTTTTTAAAAATTAACACTTAAAGCAAATGATGTGTTTATATTTAATAACTGAATTATCTAATCCTACATACATAAAGGTTAGCTCTCCTTTTCACAGTTAAGAAAACTTTGCTGTCTTCTTATTTATTTCACTTCTAAATTTGAAAAACCAGAATAAATACTGAAAAATTTCTGATTGGTACTTTTTTTATTTAAAGATTTTATTTTATTTATTTGACAAAGAGAGTGAGCAAGAGAGGGAACAAGAGTCAGCAAGCAGGGGGAGTGGGACAGGAAAAAGCAG
Organism: Mustela nigripes; assembly: GCF_022355385.1. NCBI lineage: Eukaryota > Metazoa > Chordata > Mammalia > Carnivora > Mustelidae > Mustela > Mustela nigripes. Next base: position 24,076,911 of record NC_081568.1, read on the forward strand.
GCTTCCTGCTGAGCAGGGAGCCCAATGTGGGGCTTGTTCCCAGGACCCTGGGAAATAACCCGAGCTGAAGGCAGATGTCTAACAACTGAGCCACCTGGGTGTCCCTGATCAGTACTTTTTAAGAAATTACTTGAAAATTAGATATTAAAATTTTTAAGCTTTTAATCTGTTCATTTACTCAGAAAATGAATTCAAAGATACATCAATAGTCTATTATATTCTAGACACTTTTTGAGATGCCTGAAAGATGTAAGTAAATTACATCTTTAAAATCTTTAAGGAAATACCCTTATGTTCATCTGTTGATATTGTACTGAGGAGAAACAGAATGTAATACCATAACCATAAACAAATAAATTATAGATTTCTGTATTAACATATAATATATAGCATATTATATGTTAAAAGAGGATGAGTTCTATGGAAAAATAAAAAGGAAAGCAAGCAGTGGGGATCCAGATTACTGGGATAAGAGGGTACAGCTCAGTGGTAGGGCATTTGACTGCAGATTACTGGGGTAAAAAACTGCAAACTTAAAGTCGGTACTCAGAGTAGACTTCAATGAAGAGGTAAAATTTAAGCAAAACCCAAAAAGAAAATGAGAACATAAGAGATATAAGAGAGTGAAGCAGTTCAACTAGAGGAAAGAGCTAGGAAAGAGGAAGGGAGTGGAGCTAATGTGCTGAGGGGTGGGGGGCCGAGAGAAAGGGCAGAGGGAGGGAAGGTCAACAGATAATGCAACAAGAGTGGTAACAGGGACCACAAAACACTGGGTCCTCCAGACCCTTTTTAAAAATACTTTTATTTATATACCTTATAATTTTTTATTATGCTATATTAATCACCATACAGTACTTCATTAGTTTTTGATGTAGTGTTCCATGATTCATTGCATATAACACCCGGTGTTCCATGCACATGCCCTCCTTAATACCCACCACTGGGCTCATCCCACCCCACTGCCCTCCCCTCTGAAATCCTCAGTTTGATTCCTAGAGTCCAGAGTCTCTCATGGTTCATCTCCTCTGATTTCTCCCTTTCATTTTCCCTTTCCATGCTATTCCTTATGTTCCACAATAAGTGAATGTTCTCCATGCTATTCCTTATGTTCTCCATGCTATTCCTTATGTTCCACAAATAAGTGAAGCCATAGGATAAATCTTTCTGTTTGACTTACATCACTTTGCATAATCTCCTCAGTTCCATCCGTGTTGAGGCAAATGATGGGTATTTATCCTTTCCAATGGCTGAGTAATATTCCATTATATATATGGACCACATCTTTATCCAGGGCATCTCGGCTCCTTCCACAGTTTGACTATTGTGGACACTGTTGCTATGAACATCGGGATGCATATGGCCCTTCTTTTCACTACATCTGTATCTCTGGAGTAAATACCCAGTAGTGCAATTGCTGGGTCATAGGGTAGCTCTATTTTTAACTTTTTCAGGAACCTCCACACTGTTTTCCAAAGTAGCTGTACCAACTTGCATTCCCACCAAGAGTGTGAGAGGGTTCCCCTTTCTCTACAACCTCTCCAACATTCATTGTTTCTTGTCTTGTCAATTTTTGGCATTCTAACTGGTGTAAGGTGGCATCTCAATCTGGTTTTGATTTGAATTTCCCTGATGGCTAATGATTTTGAACATTTTTTCATGTGTCTAGCCATTTGTATGTCTTCTTTGGAGAATTGTCTGTTCATGTCTTCTGCCCATTTTTTGACTTGATTATTTGTTTTTTGGGTGTTCAGTTGGAAAAGTTCTTTATATATTTTGGATATCAGCCCTTTATCTGTAGTGTCATTTGCAAATATATTCTCCCATTCTGTGGATTGTCTCTTTGTTTTGTTGACTGTTTCTTTTGCTGTGCAGAAGTCTTGATGAAGTCCCCAAAAGTTCATTTTCACTTTTGTTTTCCTTGCCTTTGGAGATGTGTATTGAAGGAAGTTGCTGTGGCCAATGTTGAATATGTTGCTACCTATGTTCTTCTCTAGGATTTCGATGAATTCCTGTTTCACATTGAGGTCTTTCATCCATTTAGAGTTTATATTTGTGTACGGTGTAAAAGAATGGATGAGTTTCAGTCTTCTTTATATAGCTGCTTAAATTTCCCAGCACCATTTATTGTAGAAAGAGAAATCAGAGAAGCAATTCCATTTACCATAGCACCAAAAACTTTAATAATACCTTGAAATAAACCTAACCAAAGAGGTAAAGGGTCTATAATCTAGAAACTACAGAACACTTATGAAGGAAATTGAAGAAGACACAAAAAGATGGAAAAAACATTCCATGCTTATGGATTAGAAGAATAAATAGTGTTAAAATGTCTATGCTGCCCACCGCAATTTATACTTTAAACAACATCCTAATCAAAATACCAATGGCATTTTTCAAAGTTCTGGAACAAACAATCCTAAAATTTGTGTGGAATGACAAAAGACCCTGAATCACCAAGGAAATACTGAAAAAGAAAAACAAAGCTGGGGGCATCATATTGCCTGACTTCAAGCTATATTGCAAAGCTGTGATCACCAAGACAGCATGGTACTGGCACAAAAACAGACACATAGACCAATGGAACAGAATAGAAAGCCCAGATATGGACTGACAACTCTATGGTCAATGAATCGTCATCAAAACAGGAAAAAAAAATCCAATGGAAAAAAGACAGTCCCTACATACCCTGATGGGGACTTGGGATTTTACTCTGAATAGAATGAAAGGTTTTAAGAACACAAGTGAAATGATCTGGCCGGGTGTTTTGTTGAAATTAGATTATGGAGAGTCAGGCAAAACCAGTAGGCAATAGGAGTGAGTCAATGGAGACATAACGATGGTTTTAGTGAACACAGAGGTATCAAATGAGGTGAGAAGTGCTCAGATTCTGCACTTATTTGGAAGGGACTGGCAAGATTTTCCCAATGGACTGATATTCAGAAAAGGAGTAAAGGATGATTCCATAGTGTTTCACCTGGGCAATGAAAAGAATGGAGATGCCATCAAGTACAGATGGAAAAGGTTTTGGCATGGAGAAGATCAGGCATTTTGTATTATACATGTTGAGTCTGAGGTATATATAAGACACCGAAGTGTTACCGAAGTAGACAATTTGCTTTTACTCAAAAAAGTGTTTTTGATTGAACCTGTACTAATATTAATCACACAAAATACAGAGACAAGGGTTAAAGAAGTCATACTCTTTTTTAATGCAGAAGTCAATAAAATGGCAGCTGGTCAGATTTGACCTGCAGGCTGCACTCTGCTGGTCCCTGCTTTAATGGAAATTTAAGGGAAAAAAAAAATTGAACTCCAGGGGCGCCTGGGTGGCTCAGCGGGTTAAAGCCTCTGCCTTCGGCTCAGGTCATGATCCCAGACTTCTGGGATAGAGCCCCGCATCGGGCTCTCTGCTCAGCGGGGAGCCTGCTTCCTGCTGTCTCTCTCTCTCTGCCTGCCTCTCCGCCTGCCTGTAATTTCTGTCAAATAAATAAATAAAATCTTTTAAAAATATATTGAACTCCAGACAAGATTATATAATTTCATTTTCCTAGATTATGGATGTATAATCCTAATTATACCCCAAATTATCTTAAGTGGTGCACATACATGGCATCCAAATATTATTCATTTCTGATTATCTATCAATTCATTGGTTGTATCATTCAAAAAGGCTTATTTAACAACAATCTGATATTTGATAATCTCCCTTTATAATATACACAAAAACACTTTACCTTCAAGCATGTTTTCAAGCTAGAAATATAGCTAGGGTCTAATACTATTATTAAGTTTTTACCGAAGCTCTTTGTCAGGCTTCCAGTATCAGAAATATTTCCCAGTATTAATAATGATATGATACATCAACTTTAAATCAATTTAAGTAAATATTATGAATGATTTAATAAAACTATACAGTGTAGTACAGGTAGTGTTCTAACATAGTAAATACCTTAAAACTATTTAGTGAAGCACTTACTGCAATGCAACGTTTTCATATAAAAGGGTGAAAAGTGTCAGATTCGTTGATTGGTCTGTCTTTTGTTCCCACAGCTAGCAAATGACAGAACTAAAATTAGAGCCCTTGAATCTCACCCAAGTGCTTTATCCCCATCACTAAAATGGCCTGGTTTCCTCGTGCTAGAAGGGAATTGTACAATTATTTATTAGGTGCTTGCCTAGAAAAACCATTATGTTAACCTCAAACTGCCAATTCCTAATTAGGACATAAACAGAAAAGACAATAGAAAAAGCAATGATTTCTTTTCTTCATGGATGTATAGCGCGTCCACAGCTACACGTGCCACAAATCTAATAAACCTGAAGTTTCCAGATCTCTCACTTTCCAAGGCCCCGGCAATAGTCTCATGGTCATATGTCTTGTAAGATTTATGAAAACAGAACACTTACCCTTACAGAACCTTAAGTCCTACAGAACCTTAAGTCCTCCAGAACCATTTAAGCTTCAGGCTCCACAAAACCCAGATCTGCCCCCATGTGTATCCAATCCTATGCCAATTCAATTCCAATTTCGAAGAAAACACAATCTTATCAGCCAAACAACAAAGTTGCTCTTCCACCTTTTATGTGGAATGTTTTGGAAAGTTTAAAAAGACTGTGATCCCTAAAAAATACCATGCTATCCTTGGGCAAAGCATTAACTCAATGCAACAGTTACTCATTCTGGGTCTGGAATCTCTTCCCCCAGGTATCCAAGAGTCTACCTGCCTTGCTCCTTCACTTCATGTCACCCTCTGCTCAAACATTTCATGGAAAATATACTCTAAACACCATTTCTAAAATAGCATTCTCCAACCCTGTCCCCTTACACGATTTTAGATTCTGTCATTGCATCTATGACCACAGACATACTTCATATTTTTTTTACATGTGTATTGTTTGCTCTCAATGGAAACTTCCTTGCTCCTAATGGAAACTCCATCATGAGAGGGGTCTCCATCTACTTTATTACTGTAACACTGATGTCTAGAATAGTACTGTGAACAATTGATAGAAATTGCAGACTGAATAAATATTTACAGAGCACCCATTCTGTGTCGGGACTATGCTACGCTTATCACTAGTGCAGCCAGCCTCCACCCAATCGGGTCACCCCATATTTGGTGACCCTCACAGACAACCAGTGCTGTACCTGTCCAGGACTCTCCCCAAATCCTCCAGGAATTTCTCAGAACTTTCCCTCTGTGAAGGAAACTAGTACTCCTTGGAGAACTGAAGAGCTCTGGCTGAGGTTACTCCTTGAGAATCTGAAGCCCCAGGGGGAATCCACCAGACTTTTCTTGCCCAAAAGAGTGAGGGATTTCCCCCTTACCCTTTGAGGGGATTCCTCCCTCCCTCTCCTTTCTCTATACATCCTTTCATAGTCTAACCCTAGTACTCCCAGACAATGAAGATATCTGGCCAGGGCAGCCTGGATGACTGTCCATGGCTGTGAGAGCAAAGAACCCCTTTCATTTCCTTGCCCACTCTGTCCCCCCTGAGGCCTCTCTTCCCAACATTCAGTGCAGTTGGCAGTAGCAGCTCATCCTGGGTGAATCCACAAACGTTAAGGACTTGGTTGGTACCCTGTCTTGTTGCTGGCTGCCTCTCAGCTACCTTGTTTCTTTAAACCACCCCCCTCCGTTGCCCTTTTTCCCTTGTTCCTGGGATCCAACTGCCATCTTGAGCTACAGGCAAAATATGTTCCTACGTGTCTGAGTGAATCCATCAATTCCATGTACAATGGTGATTCAACAGGATTCCATACCATACCATCAGAGGGTCCCCCCACTAAATGTCATTATGGGCCTGGCCACCAAGGAATTCACTCAAATTGCTACTCAAATTGTCATATAATACCATGCTCTCCTCTATAACTGCACAGGATCCTGATGGACTGACAAGTTTAACTAGGGACATATGCCCCCTCCACTCCACCCCCATCTAGCATGAAAGCAGCTAAGGCCACTCCACCCAAATGCCAATGATTTGTCACTCTTTATCTGTCTGGGAGGAATATAGAGGTCATTTTTAGGCAACAGGCTTGAGCAATGGACACCTGAGTAAGGTAAAAGGAACCACAGTGACCACCAGACTGAATGCAAACAGGCTTATTAAGCAATCCACCTCAAAGTATCCATAGGTCCTAGCTGACCAATGGGCTACTTACAACCAGGCACAGGTACCAACAAAGGAAATTTCCAAAAGTTCCCATATCTCCTCACTATCCCCCTAACTATAGCTTCCCCCCACTGCCTCCTGGAAGACACTCTCTCCTTCGCTGTCCTGCCTGCTGCGCCCTTTCAGTGAATTCAGTAAGTTCCTTTGGAGATTTTTTTCTCCAAGGAGGGGGAAAGGATAGTCAGATTAGCTGTCAGATCAGTTAATACAACAAACAAAGGGTTAGATTAGTTGAACTTGAATTTATCTACTAATTCTATAATTAACTATTTTATTCTTTCATTACATAAATATTTATTAAGAACCTACTTAATGTCAGACACTGAAAAGCTAAAATTCATATTATTGTTTCAGTGAATAAAGGGTATCCTGATTGGGCTCATCCCTTGTTCTCTTGCTGCATTTCAGTTCACAGACAACTGCCAGCTAATCTTTACACACATCAGTACTCAAAATATCCAATAATTCCACTGCCCAAAATGAAATCCAAACCCCTTTCCTGCCATTTAAAGTCCTGCTATTCCTGGCCCTCACATTACCTGGAGTACTAGTCAGCTCTACTCTACACTGTGACTCTCTGTTTATTTCTCAGAAGTACACAGACAGGAATATGCCTCCACATTTTTGTTTTAAACGTTCCTCAGCCTGGGCTTCTCCGAGGCTTTTCTGGTTGTATAGAAATGTGCCTCAGTCTGGGGGCTCAGTCCTTCCTAATGCCTGAACTAAAAATGGATAATCACTTCATATGATGTGGAAGTTGGAATCTCTCCTTATAAAATGAAAATCTATTATTTTCAGGCTCAATCTGCGGGCTCTTGGGTGAGCTACCCACATCACAACCTTCCTGTGCCCTTTGACATGATGACCCAGTAGCAGAGAGTTTCACCTCAGGACTTTTATCTAAACTCCCCTTCCTTGCTAATACTGAAATTCTGTTCTGAGCTCTGGCTCTGGATCCCCTGCCTGGCTTTTGCCAGTTTTCATCCAAGGCAGGCTGGGCTCATGGGCCCAAGCTGCTAGGTTTTGACTCCATCTAAGGGGGGCAGATATAAGCCTGTGTAGTGGGGCCTTAAAGGGCAGAGCTGAACTGGGCAAAGCTTTTACCTGGAACGAATAAATACAAGTCATAACAAATACAGTAGCAAGGGGAAGGAAGGAAGCCATGCTGATGATAAATGGAGCCAAAAACCGTCAACAAAATGGAGGCCTCCAGGAAGTACTTATGTACCAAGATGTGATCCAAGAGATCGTCATGTGGGGACACAGAGCAAGAGAAAACAAGACCCTTGCCATTGTAGGGACTGGTATACCCAACATTGACTGTTTGTAAGAGCCTCCTTCATGGCTCATTGGTAACTCAGCAGAGGGTGTGAGGTGAGCAAATGCCAGAGGTCTTCTTCCAAAATATATTGATCATCCAAAAACAAAAACTGACACTTGTGATCAATGAAATCACAACTTCCTGGAAAACCCAGTTACCTTTCCCTGTAGATACCAATACTCAACTCCAAATGTGTCCATGTTCACCCCCATGTCCTATCCCTTAACCATCTGAGTTTCACTGGTGGTGATTCCACACAGACGGGAATCCTGTTGCTAGGCCAGTTTGTGCAGCTTCCCTCCCAGCATCCTCCCTCCCCTTCCTGACATGTCTGCTGCTTGAAAACGCATTTGCCCTGGGACGGAGCCTGCACTGTAGGACATGTTCCACCCAATCCACTTGCATGCCCTTCTGTATCTTTCTGCTTCTCTTCTGCTTTCGATACGTAACTCAAATTTTGTCTCTTCATGTATCAGGTGTCATTGGAACCATCTCAAAGGGCCAAACACATCTCTCTACCTACTAAAAGGTATCATCTTACTTTAAAACATTTATTGAACACTTTATTTTATTTATTTAACATGTACATAGAACTCTGTGCCAGGCACTAAGGAGCTTTTTGGAGTTACGGCTTATGTAATGTAGTCTTTTGTTGCCAAGGTTTTATGGACATTATACAAGTGTCTATCCCCACATGCATATGTTCTTTATACACCTGCTCTATACACATATGACATCAAGAAATGTTTATTGTCTATGGTGAAACTGGAAAATAGTAGGAGGACACCTGGGTTGCCCAGTCAGTTAAGTGTCCAACTCTTGACTTTGGCTCAGGTCATGATCTCAGGGTCATGAGATCGAGCCCCACAACAGGTTCTACACTAGGTAAGGAGTCTGCTTAAATTTCTGTCTCTCTCCCTCTGCCCCTCCTCCCCTAAAAAATAGTATCAATGAAATTAAAGATAGCTTAGATATTACCGATGAACTAATCACCTTTTACCACCATCCGCAATCAAAAGTAGGATATACATGAATAATTCCACTAACCTACTTATTTTTCCTTGAAACATCCAAATGATTTGCACAAGTCCCCTTCTATTTACATGGGATCTTATAAATCAATTTATTAACACTTTGAGATGACTTACCCATGAAAAGTGCTCGAGAGAATAAAATTCCATATCTTTCCCACTTAACAGATAAACTTATAAATAAACCATAATTCCTTTTAAAGGACAAAAGTCCTATCTTTGATCACCCCATAAATTATGGGATATATATTTTACTTCCACTGTCAGTTACCACTCTTGTGATTTCTAGAAGCTCTCCCATTCCTCTTGAAAGCATGGTGATTCTAAAGCAAATGGTGAAAAAGGCAAAAATGGAAAATAACTTGACAATGAAGGGTAAAATCTCTCCTAGCAAAGTTCCAAAGAATAGATTAGCAGCTTTTCTTCTTGAAAATTGTAAGATGAAATTATAAGCAATAGGCAATTTTCAGGTTGTCAAATATCCATAATCACTATGATTTCTGAATTTAATACAATGTAGCTGTGATTATTGTTGCTTTTCTGCCTGCAAACATTATACATTTTTGCTTAAACATACATTTTACATTTATGAAAACCTACTAAAAATGATGCAGTCAAATTTCAAAATTGGGTTTTTTTTTAACTTCTAATATGTGGTTTCCATTCCATTCAAGAAGGCTATTATAAGGCTATTATAAGGATTTTTTCCCTATTACCAATGCTGAAATATTTAAACATCTGAAAGAAATACGCAAATGTTTCCATGTAAAAAGAAACCGCGTTCTTTGGAAAACATGAATTATATAAACTATAATTAGAGCTTCAAATTGAAAGTGTTTAAACTAAGATTACAAATTGCTATGTTAAAAAGATACTGAGACATTCAGGGGAAAAAAATTAAATGCCGACTAACTAAATTAATTCTCCCACATCCCAAGCTGTTCTATCTCCTTCATGGCTTCCCTTCTGCCATCACTGATGATACCTAAACATGGGTTCTACTACAATGAATTCAGGCGTGATTTGCTATTCTCCTGCCATCAGAGTTGGCAGTTTCTACTTAAAAGTATAAATCTCTATTAATAGTCTGCAACTAAACATGGTCTATTGAAGAAAGCAAACTTATATAGGTAAAAATACAAGTTGAATCCTACAATTTCAAGCTAAATTGGAAATAACTTAATTTTTAATGAGTTTTTTGCATTTTTAAGACTGCACAATGGAAATCTAAAAATTAATTGAACAACATATCAAGGCACCACAAAGCAGAATATGGGAGAATTGGACAAGAACCAGTGAGTGTTGACCTGAATGAGAATAAAGAAGCACTAGATTAAAAGTTGTTCTTGTTTTAATAGCTTTTTTATGAAATTTAAAAGGATGACTCCAAATCACACACACACTCATTTTTTTTTAAGATGTCATGACCCTTGCAACCAGAGGTAGTTCTTTGCCCTTTACAATTCTAACTTCTTATAAGAAAAGAATTCATAGCTTTCTTTACACTCTCCTCAGTATTTACTATAGAGGTTCAGCCATAGTAGACATCCAATAGAAAGGCTAACTCCCTGATACTATTTGTTAAAGGGAAATAACAGAATTCTTCCATTTCTAAATCTTTTTTTTTTTTTTTAATTTGACAGAGAGAGAGAGATCACAAGCAGGCAGAAAGGCAGGCAGAGAGAGGGGGAAGCAGGCTCCCTGCTGAGCAGAGAGCTGATGCGGGGCTCCATCTCAGGACCCTGAGATCATGACCTGAACTGAAGGCAGGAGCTTAACCTGCTGAGCTACCCAGGCACCAGTTCTTCCATTTCTAAATCACCCTGTCATGTTTCCTACTAACATCATCCTGGGTGCTGTAAAATGCCAGGAAAAAGACTGTGGAAAGAAGCTGACTGACCTCTTACAGATTAATGAAATTTGCTTTGTATCTGATGAGATGAAATAAGAAAAACTCATTAAACCCAACACTTCTTGCAGGTATCACCTCTGTGAAGGTAGACACATATACTCTAGCACACTAGATACCCTGATGGTTTGTAATGCTAATATTTGTGTAGGAGTACTTTTCCTCCACCATTGTAGCACAGATGTGCAAGACCTTCCTGTGAAGTATGATTACCTCAAATCAAAGTTAAATAGCACCAGTCAGGAATTAATTTTCCAGGTTCAGCAAATGTCCATAATGTTTACTGTCACTCTGAAATTGTATTTACTACTCAGAAGTGTTAGCAATGGACTCTGGCATACGGAGCACTGCACCAAAATGTAACACAATTTTACGAAAATCCTGTAATTAAATCAGATTTATTTAAAGTATACATACAGAAAAGGTTATAATGATTACAGAAAAATCTTAATCCATTGTATTACTAATTAGTTTCAGGTAGCATTCCAGCAATCTGTTGAGGTGCACTATGTTAATAATTTTTTTTTAAGTCTGTGTTTATAAACACTAGAATTCTTACATATTAAAAATAATGGTCTACATTAAATTTATTTCAGGACAGAGAGGGGAAATATATGGAGAGATGCTTCTTTCATATCATCATCAATTGATCTCCAACATTCATTTTTTTACTTAAATCTCTACAGGCTAGAAGACAATCTGAACTCTTTTCTCACTTTCCCTCCAAGGTGTGCAGAAACTCACAGTCTTGATAGTACTTCATTGAATCTGTTTGTTCCCTTTAGCTAAATAGTCATTATGCCTATTTTTGTGAACACTGACAGAATCGCTACAATCTAGTGTACATGATTTGGTAAGCTGACACACAGCTATCCTCCTACCCTAGTGAACGGGCTTTCAAGAACCATTTTTTTTTTCTTTATAATATGTATGTTCTTGAGGCAATGACTTTTTAAATTTGTTTTCTAAGCTTTCTCCCAAGCCTTAATCTTATCATATCTTAGAAAAGGGATGAGACTGTCGTTTTTCACCTGAGGCTTTCTCAGTAAATACCCAGAAATTTATGATTCCATAATCAATCAATGGGGGCTCGACTGTATAGTCAAAACCTAATAAAATAATGGTGTCCAAATCTATACAGTGTTTGATAGTTTGCAAAGCATCTTTACAAACTTTATTTGATCATCACAAAAGCCTTTGAGGTGGGCAGGGCAGATATGATCACCATATTATAAATGAGTAGAGTAAAATCACTAAGTTAGCTCAGCTAATGCAATAGCAGAGTTGGAACTAGAAGTTCTCAAATCCCTGCCTCTAATCCTCTCTTTCCTAACACACATAACTCCTGTTGTATGTGGAGAACTGTATATCTCTCGTGTCTTACTTTTATCTATTTATGCATTCTAGTGCCGAGAATAAGGATTCTCAGTGTTACTCAAATGAATTGGTAAATAAAGATTTTATGTCTTCTGAAGCTAGTGATATATAAGGAATGAAAACCAATTCATCCTTCCCCAATATAATTAATGTTTCAAACAGCAAAACTAATGAGAATATTTATTTTCCAACTATAAATATTTAGTATAAGGTCTTGTTCTCTTAAGTTCCAGTTTTGCATTTACTTTCAGTACGATAAATCTATGTTATAAAAACTTCACATTACCAAGAAAATATATCCATTAAGTAATTTCAGCGAAAGAAGATTTCCATGCAACTTTTTAGCTTTGGATACTTTAAATATTTAAACATTATCCACAACTATATTACATATGTTATTAATTCCTGATACCTTAACATGAATGTGGGTATTAGTATTTAAAAAAATCATACTTGCATAGAAATATTATAGAAAAATTGTAAATTGAACACAAATCAGAAATCACTCATGGAGTCATGTACATCTTTTTCATACAAAGAGTAGTCCAGGGGTCATGCATAATGCAGTGATATACCAGCTAACAACAGACCCACGGAAATCATTCCAGCCAGAGCTGAACAAGACTCAAAAACATTTCTCTGGTGAAAAAAGCCATCTTTTCCATCATTTGCAGCCATCTTATTAGTCCAGATAGACATTTCTGAAGCCAAGTGTTCATATTCAAATGTAAGACCAAGGAGCAAACAGTTACCCAAAAAAAAAAAAAAAAAAATCAAATTTAATTTGGCTCTCTCTCCCCTAACTCAATGGGAGTTTATCAGGCCAAAAGGATGGAGAGGTGCGCAATTATCCAGTGAATTGGTCTTCATCAGGAGAATCAATCTGGATAATTGAGGCTTTGTGATTCACTTCCACTTGAACTGTCCTGAGCTCATTCAATATAATATGTAATTATGCAACTCACTGTTTTAACTCCTAGTCAGGAATTCATTGCTAAATGTGCAATAGGGGTGTGGATTATATTAATATAAGATGATTATAGAGATACTGAAAGTTAACTTCTTTGTGATCTTTTTTTTTCTTTCCAAGCTTATGGTTTCACACTGTGTCTTGTCTGTCTCTATATTAAGGAAGAAACTCAAATGTTAATCAAGGACTTAAAATTGAATCAAACCATTCTCCCTACCAAGTATATCCAGCTTGATTTTATACTGCTTTGATGCATCTAATTAGTCATATTTCAAATATAGAAATGAAAAGATATTTTAATTCAATAGACATCATAGACCCTCAAAAACTGAGTATAAAAATGATTTATTGACCTTGTATATATATGTGGCTTTTATCACATTTACTTGGCATGTTCTTAAAAATTTCCCCCAAAATAGCCTAGCATTTTTTCTCAGGAAAAGAAGCAGCAAAGCAAAAGAGGAATAAAAGTCTGTCTATTCATTTGGAATGAGTCAGAAGTCAACACTCCACAATAAAGACTACTTTATGTTATTTCTCACTGGAACAGAAGAAGTGTTCAGAATATATTCCAAAGAGATCCATCTCTACAGGTTTCATGAAAACACTGTAAATTTTATTATTTCTTCAGGCTTTCTTCTATATATAAGTATAAAATATCTCAAAACTTGGACTTGAACCATTTAATTATTAAGGTCAGAAAATATTACCTTTTATTATTATTGTTATTAGAATAAATTCTTTGAGGGTGTAATAAAAAAATTAGAAGAATTTTAATTAATATAATTGAATCAATTACTTGTTTATAATTCATTTTCTTGTTATGGTTCAATAAACTTTGAACACACGATATGCATTAGGCCCATTCATTAGTGTTCTGGATATAAAAATGAGTAAATGTGGTCCCTCAACTCAAGGAATGAAAATACACACACACACACACACACATACACACACCTTTTAATACCATACAACAGTAGTTCATTTGCATAATATATAATCAGAAGTTATATGAGGGGCAATCTCCCAGCCTGAGCTAAGTCTAGGGAGAAATTACACAGTTTACAAAGCCTCCTTAGAATAGATAAAGCTTGAGGCTTGTCCTGAATCACAGGTCAATATTCTCTAATAAACATAAGTGCAGAGTTGGCACTTGTATGCATCTGAAAATGAATGCCTTCAATTTTGCACCCTGGCCACTTTCTTTGTCTTACCTGCTACAGAGGCTGAGAAAGAAGACACTTTACATCACCATTGTGGGTCTTCTGCTTAAAGTAGATTTCACAGGAATTATAGTTTGGCTAATTCCCAAATGACTTGTTTTATGGGTGATATATTAGCTAAATTCATTGGAAAATAGAGATACATAATGCTGGATTTCTTTTCATTCCATTAGTGGTCTTAAAAATATATATATATGCCATGGGTCCTATTCCCAATCAGGTCTATGGAGACCCACTCATTCACTGGATTTTTAGGAACTTCCAATCTCAAGACTGGTAATTCCCAGAGAAATCACAGAATTGACCATGCAAACCACAACATTTTTGAGAACAAAAGAAAGCACTATTGATAAATGTGCTGCAACAATAGGCATAACCCAGGACTGTCACAGGCAAACCAGGATGCATGGCTACCCTAGTCATTAAAGTATTCTCTTAAATTTGAGAATTATGAGAAACTAAGCAGCATTTTTAAAAATGAAGGAAACCTCCTCCTCAAATTTACCACTCCAGGACACCTAAAACGAAGAGGAGATTTCCTTTTGCCTTGTCCTCAAAGTCAAGGACTCATAGTTAAATCTACAGCCAAGGAACAAACAGCCACCAAAATGAAATAAAATGAAATAGAGTTCAATTTGGCTCTCCCTCCCCTACCTCAATGCAGGTTTATCAGAGCCAAAGGGATGGATAAGTGCACAATTACTGGTCTTTCTTTTGCTTTGGCCTCAAACAGCATGGAATCTCAGTAGTGTCAGTCCATGTACTGTTTTCCCAAATAAGAAAGTCATGACCACAGAGATGGATGCATTGTGATTGTCCCTACTAAACTGCTCATGCGAATCAACAAAAGGCAGTAAGGGGAAATTAACCCCACAGGCACAGACATACCTGAGTAGGTCACATAAAACCATGCTGTGGAGGGCTGCTTTTGCTCAAACTGTTGGAGAATATTGACTCTGAGCTATTCACTTACTTCACAAAAATTTTTCTTTCATTTGTCACTCTAACCCATTTCAGTTGGGTCATTTTTTTAAAAAGATGTTCAAGTGAGAAGAAAGTCTTGTTGCTTATATAAGAAAGAAAACAAGGGAGGGGAGAGAAAAACAAATCCAAAACAAAAATGAATTATTTGAATTATCTCTTCCTTCTCTTCCTTCAGTATATTGAGATATTTAAAAGGCAAAATGGGGTCAAAGATGAGTACAGTATAAACAAAAGAAACAATTTAGAATGTACTTTTAGAGTACATCTTACCACTCACCTCTTTTTTATGCATTGACTATCTCTTTGATATCTGTCTTCAGTCTTTAATCGCTCCCTCTTGACTATTAACAAGGCAACTCCAACTGACACAGAGAGTTCTAATACTGACTGAGTTATTTTCTTCCTTTATTTCCAGAACACGGAAGTAATGAACCCAAAGTTCCTCGTAAGTCACTAGGATTTCTCTACTGCCTTCCAAGAAACTGCTAGAGCTGGTTTTACCCAGTGGTTGAGTTACTGCCCAAGGAAACCATATTTCATTATAGTCACTCAGCATTAATTCAGAACCTGAGCTTTTTCATATACTGGGGAACTAAGAATTAATTAGGTATATTTTGTATCATCAAAGAAGTTTAATATAATCATTTCAGGGACTAAAATATCAAGATCAGGAGCTCCTATTTTCTGGACTTTCACTGTGACAATGCATGAAAATCTCATCAGATAATCATTAGCTATATATGAAAATAGGAGTCTAATAGTTCTCTATATATCTCTAGGGAGACAGTCCACCGAGACCAGATTATGGAACCATAGTCACCATTTTTCTGTGCCAAATATCATTGGTTACCAACATTTTGCCATGTGAAAATCATCTCTGCTTATAAATTTTCATGTGAGTTGTCTCTCAGCTAAAATATCTATGCTATTTATAACAAAGTACCTCATTAGGTGAATATTTGGAAGGCACCTAGTAAAAAATGTTTCCTCCTCAAAATCCATTATAAAAAGTAACACCAGAACTCAAGTTTGCAAATTCAGTTTGCTTAATTAATAATATTCCCTTTATTTCCTGTTAGTTTATAGTAACGTTATTTTAAAAATAAGGAGATTCAAGCAAGATGGTGGAGGAGTAGCAGACTGAAATGACATCAGATCCCAGGAGTTCAGCTAGATAGGTATCAAACCATTTCTAACCCCTACAAACTCAACAGGAGATAGAAGATAAGAAGAGCAGAAATTCTAGGAACAGAAAATGGACCACTTTCTGAAAGGTAGCACGTGTGGAGAAGTGAATCCAAAGTAACTGGAACACAGACCGTTGGGGAGAGGGGCTGGCTCCCGGCAAGCAGCAGAGCAGTGGAGCACAAAATCGGGTCTAATAGAAGTCTGTTCCACTGAGGGACATCCCTCCAGAGCTAAGCAGGGGTGGAGCCCTTGCAGGGACAGTGTGGTCTCAGGACCCGCAGGGTCACAAAAAGATTGGGAATATCTGAGTGTGGCAGGGTGGCCAGGTGTCGGAGCAGGGAAGCCAACTACAGAGACAGGGTCAAAGAGTGAGCTTTCACGTCGGAGTTACCTTAAACTGTGATCTAAGGCACACTCAGGTCTCTGGGGATGCACTGAGGAGTGGGCCCCTGAGCTCTTGGCTCCTCCAGGCCAGAGATTAGGAGGCTACCATTTTCATTCCCATCCTCCAAAGTGGTACGGAAAGTATTCAGGGAATAAAATCTCCAAGAGCGAACCTGAGCAGATTACTTAGGTCCCTGGCAAGGGTGGTGCAATTCCATCTCAGGCAAAGACATTTGAGACTCACTGCAATAGGCCCCTGCCCCAGAAGATCAGCAAGAACATCCAGCAAAGACCAAACTCAAGGATCAAGCAGAACAATGGAACTCCAGAGCTAAGGGAAAGCAATGCATAGAATTCATGGCTTTTTCCCCATGATCCTTTAATCTTGCAAAGTTAATTTTTTTTATTTCATTTTTTTTCTTATTCTATTTTTTTAACTTTTCCTCTTTCCTCTTTTAATCTTTTTTAACTAGTTTATCTTAACAATACTTTTCTAAAAAAAAACAAAAAACCTTTTTAAACCTTCATTGTTATACTCATATTTTATTTCCTCATTGTATTTAACCTTATTTTTTGTATACGCATGTCTTTTTTTTTTTTCCTAAAAAATTTTGGGATACAATTTCTTCTAATAGATTTAAATATACCCTAAATCTACCATAGGACTTTGTTCTACTCTCCAGCCTGAATACATTCCCGCCTTCCTTTTTTTTTTTTCTTTTTCCAACCAACTTAATTTAGCAATCCCTTTTTTAGAATTTTTTAAAAATTTTCATCTTTATATCATGTTCAATCTCTTCATCAAGTTTACCCTTATTTTTGTATATATATAAGTTTTTCTTTCTTTAAAATTTTGGGAGGTAGTTTCTTCTAAGAGACCAAAATATATCCAAAAATAAAGTGGGTGGCTTACCTGGGTACTACTCACCAGTCAAAAACATAGATAAATAGATAAATATCTAGATATCTATCTATATATATTGTCCCTCCCCCCCTTTTTCTCCCCCTGGTTTTGGGTCTGTTCTGATTTGGTTAGTGTACATTTGGGGGGGGGGGACAATATATATAGATAGATATCTAGATATTTATCTATTTATCTATGTTTTTGACTGGTGAGTAGTACCCAGGTAAGCCACCCACTTTATTTTTGGATATATTTTGGTCTCTTAGAAGAAACTACCTCCCAAAATTTTAAAGAA